>NC_133331.1:22809794-23109794 GCF_042186555.1 Aquarana catesbeiana | reverse complement strand
TACACACGATCACACCAAAGTCCAATGGATTCATACGTGATGACATACACCGGACTAAAATAAGGAAGTTGATAGCCAGTAGCCAATAGCTGCCCTAGCATTGGTTTTTGTCCGTCGGACTAGCATACAGACGAGCGGATTTCTGGGTCTGCCGGAGTTACGATGTAAAGATTTGAAGCATGTTCCAAATCTAAAGACCGTCAGATTTGCGACTGGAAAAGTCAGCTGAAGGTCCGGTGAAGCCCACTCATGATCGGATTGTCCGCCGGATTTGGTCCGTCTGCGTCCGTCGGACCAGTCCAGTCGAAAAGTCCGACCGTGTGTACGCTGCATTAGCCTAAAAATCGGAAGTAATAGAGGTCTTGCAAAAGCAGTTGACCTTTGGGTACGATCATCATAAAGTTTTGCTTTTGGGCATCGTGGATTATGAGATATTCTAACCACATGTACTGTGCAGTCTAGTAGTAATTTTTCCATAAGAATTCCACAGAAGTTTCAGGATGTGATAAGTTCAGTGTCAAAATTGCTGGGGAGGAAAAGGAGTAGGCCAGGTATATTTTGGACTCCTCAACCAAAAAAAAAGCCTGTGATAAAGATGGATAGCATAGTTCAAACTGGTTTTCCTTAATAAATGGGCCTAAATATGTAAACCTTGCTGTAGACTGTGGCACCAGTTCCTCACTCACATCTGACTTCTGGTCACTGCAGCCCATGACTGATATCCACACCAAGGTATACTGTGAAAATGGTGATAACATGTACTTCAATTGTACAGGTGTTGCTAATGTCTCTGTGATGGCTGAAACCATTCACATTGGCGTGTCATGTGAGGGACCTGCTGATCCTAACGAACCAAATCGCAAGGACACCATAGTGCGGAGTTTCACTGTGGAGGTGAGTGGACAAAGGTTGTTGGACAAAAACAAAATAAAAGGTTAAAATTTACAACCTGGAAAATAAGTCTTATATATTATAGTGTATATACAGTATGTGCGTTCTGTAATATTTCTTTGCCATTGTTTTTGCTCTCTTGGTTGGTGTCTCTTCGCACTTGTGCTCTGGCTTATCATATCTTGCGCTCTCTATTTTTGTGAACAACTTTTATGGACTGCCAACATTTTATACTTACCTGGATACTTATGCTAATGCATGGAGCTACATAATTCTACAATCATGAAAGATCGCTATGCATTAAACTGGTTATCTTGATGGTACAAAGATGATTTTTTATTTTTTTTCTATTTAAGCCTGAAGGCATCAAACAAGAAGTGACCAAAACCGACTTTGTCTGTGTCAAAGGTAAGAATATCTGGTTGTTTCCTAGGACTGTGTTAATGGTCCATACAATAGCATATTCCACCATTTGCAAAAAATATAAAAGTGAACTTGCGCTTATTTAAAAAAGTGCACTTCACAACTTGCATTTGAACCTGCCAAGCATTGCCACTATGATTTGCAGATTGTGGTTGCAATGCTTGGGCTTCTGCAAACTCTCTTAAGCTGCAGCTCCTGTACCAAGACCTTCAGTTACAAAGCCCAAGGAAGTATCAGTGGATGATGAGACTGCACTTCTGTTCCATTGATGACTATGGGTCCCTCTGCTGTGGTGCCAGATGGAGGGCTTGTAGTCTCTCAATTCACAGATCTCTAAAGTCAAAGTAAAAAAAGACAGGTGCTAGTTGGTAGAAAATCGTAAAGATTCAGTAAAGGAGCTGTTTGGAGGTGGGGGCTGCAGACTGACCATTATTTATTGCAGTACCCTAAATATGGATGAGGAAAAAAAAATTAGATATCCATCTCGGAGATCATCTCCATCTTGGAGATCAGCTCTATCTCGGAGATCATCTCCATCAATTTGCCCTATGAGGATGGAGAGCACATAGATGGCCACTGTTGTGCTCAGCTTTAAATCAAGATCAGGTTAATGTAAGTGTAAAGGAGGGTCTGGGGGGGTCACAAGACTTTTTTACCTTAATGCAAGGATTGCATTGATGTAAAAAAAGGTTAAGGTTTTAGAACCACTATAAATACTTGCTTATAATGGGGTGTGTATCACATGGAGCTAGTAGACTCCAAAGAGACATAAAAGCTTTAAGTAGCTGACTGTTCATGTAATAAAACATTGTTGCACACCAACATTGCCTAATTTTTTTGACTTATTTTTTGCTCACAATGTTCATATGAAACACAAACTATGGGTATAGAATAAACGGTTTTTATATCCAATTTCTGCTCAGCAGCTGCTGTCAAGTTGTTACTTGGAGAATTCAGTACTAGTTCTAATATTGGTCATGATGGCGTGCTGTATGAAGGGTTTAAAATGAACCTATGCTTTTATCATTGTAAGGTTCAGATCTCCTACCCCATCTACCCTCATTTAAAGACGTGGTGTATCATTTTTAATTTAAACTTGAGCACATAGGGTGAAAAAGTAGTAATTGCCAACCTTTCGGACCTCAAGGAATGCTCTGGCTCTTTGGCCCCCACCCCCCTTCCACTCCCTGTCATCACACTGCTGCCTTACAGACTCGTCATTGGATCTCACCTCCTTATCCAGCCATGTGCTCGAGCTCTGTGCTCCCTCCCACATATGATCAGCGCTGTCATTGGAAGTTCCCTCGTTCTTCACCTTCCGTTCTCTGCACTACTTCCCCTGTCTTCCTCTGAGTTCTTGGCAGCCAGAACTACAGAGGAGGCATCGGGTATCAATGCACGCTGACAATATTGACTATCAGTGCGCATTGAGAACAACACTGGAAACAAGATTGGGCAGTATACATCCGCCACAATGTTGATTTTGCGGCAGAACCCTTGGGGGCCATCAATTTTCTCGTGGACCATCAGTGGTTGGCGACTGCTGCACAAGAGGGCTGACTAGCAAAGGTCGGTCCTACTTTTGCATTTTGTCTTCAGACTGGAATTCAAGTGATTGTAAAGTCTCTCGTTTTTTTATTGTTTAAAAAAATAATAAATGTTATACTTGCCTCCTCTGTGCAGTTGGTTTTGCACAGAGGAGCCCGGATCCTCTTGTTATCGGGTGCCTCTTTGCTGCTCTGTGCCCCCACAGCCTGCAGCTTGCTATGGGGGCACCTGAGCCGAGTCACAGCTCCGTGTGTCCGTTCAGACATGGAGCCCTGGCCCTGTCCCATCTCTCCCCTGATTGGCTAACTGACTTTGTTTGACAGCCATGGGAGCCAATCAGGAGGAGAGTCCCAGATGGCTGACACTCATGGACATCGCTGGAGAGAGATGGGGCTCAGGTAAGTAATGAGGAGGACTGCTAAACACAGAAGGTGTTTTTAGCTTAATGCATAGAATGTACCGTCTGCCTTTATTCCTTTAAGTTCTGTGCTCTCAAGAACTGACCGTCCGTCCTGAACTGTGGAGATTTTATAGTTTTCTTCTTTATCACAGGTTCAAACTCATTCGTAGAAGTTAACATCAACCCCTCCGGACGCATTGTTCCTGGGTCTATGTTTGCGAAGGTTCAAGTAATAGGTAAGCTGAAAGATAAAGAAATTTGCGCTAGGCACCAAATGTGCTCTCCAGGATATATAATAAGCAGCTAACACAATACTCTGATACAAAATGTATACAGTGAGGAAAATTATTTGATCCCCTGCAGATTTTGTACGTTTATCCACTTACAAAGAAATGAACAGTCTATAATTTTTATCATAGGTGTATTTTAAATGATAGAGACAAAATATCAACCAAAAATCCAGAATAAACACATGATACAAATGTTCTAAATTAAATTGCAGTTCAGTGAGTAAAATAAGTATTTGATCCCCAAGCAAAACATGACTTGGTACTTGGTGGAGAAACCCTTGTTGGCAAACACAGAGGTAAGACGTTTCTTGTAGTTGGTGACCAGGTTTGCACACATCTCAGGAGAGATTTTGGTTCACTCTTCTTTACAGATCTTCTCTAAATCCTTAAGGTTTTTTGTCTCTTGCTTGGCAACTTGAAGTTTCAGCTCCCTCCATACATTTTCTATAGGATTAAGGTCTGGAGACTGACTAGGCCACACCATGACCTTAATGTGCTGGTAGACCCATCCGTGACTGACCCATCTTCAGTGTTCTGGCTGAGGGAAGAAGGTTCTCATTCAAAATTTTACAATACATGGCCCCGTCTATTGACCCCCTATTGCGTCAAAGTTGGCCTGTACCTTTAGCAGAGAATCAGTCCCAAAGAATCATGTTTCCACCACTGTGCTTGACTGTAGGGATGGTGTTCTTCAGGTCATAGTCAGCATTTTTCTTCCTCCAAACACTATTTGTAGTGTGTGTGTGTGTGTGTGTGTGTGTGTGTGTGTGTGTGTGTGTGTGTGTGTGTGTTTGTTTTTGTTTTGTTTTTTGTTTTTGTTTTTTCTGTATTTTTGGTTGATATTGTCTATCATTTAAATTACACCTATGATACAAAGAAATGAAGGGTTGATACTTTTTTTTTTTAAGTGGGCAAACTTACAAATTCTGCAGGGGATCAAATACCGTATTTATTGGCGTATAACATGCACCCCAATTTAAGAGGGAAGTTTCAGGAAAACTTTTTTATGTGCCCATCTGCAGCCTGTTCTGTGCCCATCTGCCCCCTCAATGTAGCTCACCATCTCTCATAGAACATCACCGAGCCATCATCTGTTTCCTCGGCTCTCAGTCGGCAGTCACATACAGCCCCGCCTCCCCCATCGGCATTGGACCAGCTCCTGTGATAGACAGAACACTGGTCCAATGCCGGTGGCGGAGGCAGAACTGTGTGTGTGGCGTGCAAGCTGAGTGAGCCAAGAGGAGATGACTGCTCTGTGATTTCTGGTGGCACTCGTCCCCCTCGTTCCCCTCCGAGGTACGCTGTCGGCGTATAACACGCACCCGTGATTTTTTTTCCCCTATTTTCAGGGGAAAAAAGTGCATGTTATACGCCAATAAATACGGTAATTTCCCTACTGTAAAATTTACAAACCAAAAAGTGTAGAGCTATACATTTTTTGTTACAATGAATGCAACATAATATGATAGTGCTAATAAAATATAAGTGCTCACGCCACCTCAGTGAAAATAGATGGAAGCTTACCAGAAACTTTTCCGTATTAAATTCCTGCATTTTTTGTCTTCTTGGGTATAACAAACGTTTGAGCTGCTACAGCAGGCAGTTAATGTAATGAAACTTTTCTTGCAACCAGCCTACAGCGAATGCACTGCTGAAAAATGTCTTGCGTAAATCTTATTTCTAAAGACAAAACTCTTGTATTTGGATGCTGTAGAAACTCCTACAGCAGTGTCTCTGCTGGGGGAAATGTATCTATTGTCCTGGTCACCACTATCACTATGACAGAGAAGGTGAGGGGAAATCCAAAACATTGTTCTCCCCAGAACAAAAGTCAAGGGAAAGCCTATATAGTGACACCTGTTCTGGTGACCTCTAAGAGAAATTCCTGTAACTTTGGATAGATTTCCCTTTATGTCCTGTTGCCTCTTCCCAATGAGACATGGAAAAAAAACTTAAAACTTGATGGGTTTTTAACTCTTAAAATCCGTTTGGGATCTGATTTTTTTTTCTTTGTAGGAAAAGTCAAGAATACATATGCAATGCAGTGTGGGTTTTTTTTTTCCCTGCAATGGGTTGGGTGTGGTACTAGCCATCCTTAAGCTGGCCATACACTGTTTGAATTGGGTTCAATTGCTGCTGAACTGGCTGAAATTCAAGCTGCGGGCGGCCCTGTCAGTAAACACCCAAGGTCTTTAAAACAAAGTGGGCGGCCTCTGTAAATAACCATAGGTATAGAGATTAATAGCAATATGAACCATCATCCAATGTTTTCTATACTGTACCGAGATAGTCCATTTGCTCCCTTACCCTTGGTGAACCTTGATGGATGGCTAGGTTCCCAAAAAACCTCTGTAAACACCCAAGGTTGACTAAACTTAATTTTTCAATCAACTTTTGTCAAAGGAGCTGATCTTAAAACTCTCAACCAACGACACCTGCATCCAATCACAATAAAATATCTGAATTCCAATAGCTGATTCTCCTCTATCTACACTGCTTAGCGTATATGGGGAAATCTTTGCGCTAAATAGGAGATATTTGAAGTGTGTATGGTCAGCTTAAGCAGGGAACTAACGCAGTCCAAAGATGAGGCTCTGATTGGGTAGGCTATCAAAACCCTTAATACAGACTCTCAAGCACATTCTGCTGAAGCAAGCGCAATCATGAAAACACTCACTCTGGGATTGGAAGGACACTGCTGTTGAGGTATAGTTACAGAGTACAGCCTGCTCCTGACTATGGAATTCACACATAAAATACAAAAGATGTGTATTAAAAATACTACATACCTGCATATACAATGGTAGCAACATGTTTTTTTGTTGGAAAGTAAATAATCAAGGCTTGAGAGTGTCTTGAATGGCCTCTGAAGAGAATTGGCGTTAGTCCAGGGTGTGATGTGTACTAACCAGTTTTGAAATATTATACTGAAAAGAACTGAACTCAACCAATTCATCAGTTAATCTTTGTGACACTGCACTTCTTTCTGAAGTTCCCCCAACAAGTAGACACCAACTGTTTTCTAAAAGTCTACTGGCCTTGTGTTGCCTCGATGCACTATTCTCTAGACCTTTTTAAACAAACTACTTTGAGATCCAGCACCATTCCCGGACAGACCTTAGTGTCATACCTATATGGTCAGAAATCTACCTGTTTGTACAAAGTAGTATAATAAACAGAAACTGAATTTCTTGTGTACTTATGTCATGTATGCATCTGTGACGGGACAGAAAAACTGAAACCCTGGATAAGTTTTGTTCCCTTTGTGAATTTCATGTTTTTTCAGTTTTACTTTGAGTCCATTTGGTAAGGTACCTTGAATTTGGCCTTTTTGTTTGCAGGAAACATGTTAGGCCGAGCTTTGACAAATCCTGCGGACTTAATCGTTGATCCCACTGGATGTGGAGAGCAAAATCTTGCTACACTAATGCCAATAGTGCGTGCAATGGAGTTTTTGAATTTAACCGGTCGTCTTACTGAGGAAATTAGACAACGTGCAGTGCAATATATGGCTAACGGTAATTTTTGATCCCTTTTTAATTCCCACAAGCATTATATATAGAAGCACTCATGTTAAGCTCTAACTATTGTATTTGATATATAAATGGTAATTGAAAATCCTATCATTTATTTTTATTTTTTGCAAGTGTTCTGTATTGAAGGGTATTCAACTGTTCTGCTAAAAAAAATGCAGGACAAGTTTCGACTCATTTCATAAAAGTCATGGTTTCCATATCATTTGGGAGCCAAATTTATCATCTGCAGATTGAATTGGCTCTGTATTTTAGGTGGGGTCCGTTCATTTCTGCCTTTCACAGCCGACCATTGGGGCATAAAGTAATGCTCTACATGGCTCCACCTGCTAAACCTGGCTTTTGGATTTATATTTATTTACATTTCTTCAGACTAGCAATGGAAACCATTAACAAACAGGGAAACTCATGTTTTTAAGGGGGGGGGGGATAACAGAGCAAAATGATTTTTGTAACTAGATATGAAAACCCTTTTAAAGCCTAATTCATTTTTTATAGATTTTTTGGGGGGGCCCGTTGGACAGATTTTTCATCACTTCTGCTTACAGAAAGTGAGGGGATGTCTCCACAGCAGGGACTATAAAACCGATGGGGTGGGAAGGGTTGACAGCTTTGGGTGGAGTTGGGATTTATGTATTTTAAGCAACACTGCCTTACCAGCTGATTGAAATTACCAACTTGGAGCAGATATTGTATATTTGGGGAAACTGTCTCATTGGCTGTAAGCAACAGCTTAGTCAGAGAAAGTATTTAATCCATGTACACCCTTCAGTGTATGCACCTATATTTTAAGTTTCATTTTGAATGTACATTTGGCACCTTCCCACTACATGACCTACTTTTTATGGGATAATGGTACTTCAAGAGCATGTGTGTGTGTGTGTGTGTGTGTTTTTAATTATTTTTATTTTTTATTTTTTGCTGGATGCTTGAGATATTGTAATATTGGCAGTTACTCTAAATTCTAACCTCATAATGGTTATTCCTAGGATACGTAAGACAAGTGCGTTACAGAAATTCTGATGGAAGCTTCAGCGCCTTTGGTCCAGGGAGATCTGAGCCAAGTGGATGGTAAGCTATTAAAAATTTGTGCAGGCACTGTTACAAGCCAAGAATTTTGCTTTTTGTACTTTCAGCTTTAGTAATTTTTTTTTTTTTGTGAATTCAGTAGCACAAGCAGAAGTGATCTGTGGCTGACCAATTCCATTTATTCTGGGTCTGCTAATGCCCATATTCCTCTACAATGAATGTCCTTGTAGCATTTTACGGACACGCTCACACTTGGTGATAATAATCGATGGCATGTGGGTTGGGGCAGTTATTGGGAGTGGGGACCAGTTGCGGATGATGTTAGCCTAAACTTGCAATATTAAAACATATCTTTACATCTGCAGCAAAATAAACTGCTGAACTCTTAAAGGTAGATCTAAAAGCTTGCTTTTTTTTTTTTTTGCGAACCCATTTTGTTACATCTCTTTGATAAGTACATCAAAAAACCTGCTTACTGTTATTGGTAACTGGCTGCGGGCCTTGTGTTCCTCTGTTATGGAAGGAGGAGGTTTCTATACTCCTCCCCTGTTTCCATTGTCTGGCACAGTAGAACAAGTGTGTGTTGTCACCCTGAGACAGGAAGTGGTACTGGCAGGATTACCAGGTGAAAATAAAGCAAAGTAAAGCCCGTATTTTTCTGGAGAGTGCAAAATCCAGTGCAGCTGTGCTTTGTAGCCAGTCTAACTTGACAATAAAACCTGGAAGCTGATTGGTTTCTATGCAGAGCTGCACCAAGTTTTGCACTCCCCAGTTTTAGTAAATCGACCCCTGTGTCTTTTCTCTATTACATTTCTTATGTTCCTGTCTGAACTATACATTGAAACTGAATGTGCAACTTGGTGTCATCTGAGATGACTGAACTACCACACATGTGCAGGATTGAGGTCATTCCAGCCCGGCCAATCAAAATGTCCCAAAATTTAAACCTGGAAAAAGACCAGCTGAAGATGCTTTAAGCAAAGTATGATTAGAATTCATAAAGGCTGGCCAACTGCTTCTGACATTTTCAAGCAACTTTTAAAATGGATTCCATATGTATTAAAAGCAGCGGAGTTGGTTTCATACATTTGGAAATCCTATGTGGAAGGCACACTGCCTAGTCAAGTTCCCTCTGTGTAGTGTGATCCCAATGCTAATCTAATAAAGCTCTCATCTTGGGACATATGCAGCAATACATCAATTAAAAGCAGGTATGCCTAGAGAAAACCAATTCCTCTGACATCCGTCCAGCAATTTTTTTTTTCATTGACTCCATAGTGTTTTAAGGAGTGCTGGCTATTTCTTTCATTTAAATTTTATACAGTGCGATGGTTGGTAGCGTACCCTTCTATACTGATTTTGGGTGACAGTGTGGGACTGGATGTGGAATGTTGGCAAAAAAAAACTGACTGACTTTACCTTTTTTTCTACTTCTATCCAACACTAGACACCATGTTTATGGTGGAGTTTGGCTTTATCTGCCACATTATTTGAGCTTTCTTTAAGTAAAAACTAGAGAAAAATGTCTTGTTGCTATTAGTTAATTGACATATAAATGCATGGAAGCACCCCTGGCAATCTGAGGTAGTCATGGCCAAGGCTTGTGTAGAGGGCCTTACATGGGGATGGAACCACTACTATTAGTTGCATTTAAAAACTTCAAACTTGGTTTCAATGCATGGAATTGACTCCCTCTCATTTATGCATTTCAGGAAGAGGCGCAATGCTCAAGCTCTCCTACCAGCTCTCTTCACACGGCACCTTTAGACCATAAGGCAAGGCAGGAGCACACTTGCTAGGACTAGCTATATTGTGGTTCCAGACGCGTCCCTAGGCCAGACTCTGTGACACAGTTGAGGGCTAATTACAGTCGCCTAGTTGCCAGGAGAGATGTGCCTCGACTATATGGACCATAATTTCCTCAGAACATTCCATCTCCTGACCACCACCTCTACTGCCCCAAGCTGGCTAATTGCAATATAGACTGTATTTGGCCTAATGAGGCCCACTTCCATAATTCTGTGTGACCCAAACAAGGTGGTATAATGCAAAAAGTGTCATTACTTGACTTCCAAATTATGGTACAAACTGTTCCAAATCATGGCAGCTAGAACAGTTCAACAGAAAATAAGCTATTCCCAAGCTGCTACAGCATACTTCCTAAATTAAAAAAAAGAAAGGGTGCTGTGCTACTCAAGTGTGGAGTAGTAAACACTAGCTCTTCCATGAAGTACAAGCCTGCGGCTGAAGAGTGTCGCTAGAAATGCCCACACTCACAAGCCTTCTCACTTCAGGTACTTGTTCTGACAGGGAACCTCGACCTCAGCTCCTTCCACTAAAGGTCCTCAGCATGCCCACAGAAGGTATGCAGCAGGGCAATAACTCTCTCCTCGCAAAGGGAGCCCATTCAGGGACTACTTTAAACTGCAGGTTGCACATGCAATTGCCCCTTCTCAGTCCCATGCAGCACTCCACTCACGTGACATTTATACTTACAGCCCCAACAAAATGGCTGCTCAAATCTCATGGGGTTTCATTGCAATAGTAGGCACTGGCTTCCCTGAGATGGTCACCAAAGCCCAGTGCAGAGGACAAATTGGTGCTCAGATGGGTTTCCCTAGTCCAGTGCACCAAGTACATTAGGAGTCATGTGACTGCTTTGTGGTCTGTGTTCCATACAGAAACACTCATTTCTAAATGTGAAAGGGAGATCCTAGATGCCAAACAGGGACCCCACAGTCTTCTAACATACAGTAATGGGGATAAGTAGTAGACGAAAAACCCTATTTCCTACTTTATACCTCCTTAAATGTGCACGGAGGCTGAAACCCTTCTATAACCTACCCTCTGTACAGCAACTATACACATGGAGACTGATTGGTACAGGAGGGAGGACCTAATATCTAAGCCATGTTTAAAACCAGGGTCCACTTATGGCCTTCACAAAATGGGAGCAAAATATAATAAATGTATTTAAATGAACCTGAATAATGCTCTCATTGGGTGCATCTGATGATGCATCAAGAACATGACTTTCTTTGATTTGTAGGTTGACTGTGTTGGCTTTGAAAACCTTGTGGGATATAAGACCATACACCTTTGTTGATGACAACATCTTCAAGCAAGGTATTCTCTTTTTGGAACGTTTGCAGAACTTGAATACTGGAGGGTTCAAGCCAGTGGGGACGTTATTTAACAGTGGACTGAAGGTAATAGCTCTGTGAATTTTATCTTTTTCAGCCAGAGGCAAATGGGAAATCTAGTGCCGAATACTTAAGCCTAGTATACACGGGCTGTATGTTGGGGGACCATCGGTCGTTCAATAAACGTCCAATCGGCCCGTGTGTATGGCTTCTGGTCTGACAGAAGCTGGTTGTTTGGAAAACCAGCAGCCGACCAGCGCTCTCAGCCAATTGCTGTTTGGCATGGGTTCCATTAATGTAGTCCAAAGTGGTTTCAAGATTCCAATTCACATGTAGGATTTAACTGCTTATATATAATTCTTTTTTTTTTGCAGGGAGGTGCTGATGATGACGTTGGGTTTACATGTGCTGTGGTCATTTTCATGGCTCAGACCGCTTATGCATCCTCTGTAAGTATTTCTGCCCCAATCAGCTGTACCTAATCGTTCTAATGATGACCACCATATGCTTCTTCCACAAGCTCCGTACAGTCGTATAAGTATTGCGTTTAACGTATAAAATCAAATTTGCATATGGAAATTTCCTTTTTTTTTTTTTAATTGCCATTAAAAATAGTTTAGACTTTGGTGATGTATGAATGTAGGTTGGGAAAATATGGGATTATAGCATGTAATACAATGCCATAATTATGTTGACTGTTTTAAGCAATGCAAAAAAAAATTCATATGAAAATTTTATCGAAATTACACATTTCCATGCTTTAGCTTATACATTGGGTTGTAAAGTCAAAAACGTGTGGCATCCTGTGCAATACAACACCAAAGTGCATGGCCAGTTTAACAAGGGGAATAAGGCAGTGATCATGAACATTCATGGCTACTAATTGGATAAGTGAAGGATGTACTCTCATTGGCTACTGTGGTTGTTTGCCTTTGTTCTTGTACCTCCCATGGACATGCCAATAGATGTTGCAGCAAAAAGGATATAATGACTTTGGTCTTTAAAATAGAGCAAATGCAATATACAGTGAAACCTCGGATTGCGAGTAACGCGGTATATGAATGTTTCGCAATACGAGCTCTTTTTAAAAAAAATCCCAACTCGCTTTCCGAGCGTGGTCTCAAGACAAGCAGGATTCAAGCCACTGGGGGTGCAGCAACACATTTGGCCAGAGGTGCAGAGGCGCCAGTGACAATCAGAAACACTCCATTCTCGAGTGTCTCCCGCGCCCCTGCTTCTCTGGCCACATGCGGTACTGTGTAGCCAAGCAGTGGGTGTGGAACAGATTATCTGAGTTTCCATAATTTTCTATGGGGAAACTCTTTCATATGAGTGCTTTTGGATTACAAGCATTCTTCTGGAACAAATTATTATGCTCGTAATCCAAGGTATTACTGTTTTGCACAATAATGAACACCCAATCCTGACCTCTTTCCAGCCATCACTGTTACGTCCAGCTCTCTCCTACCTGGATGCCGCTTCTCGAAAGGATCAGTCAGTGTATAACTACGCTATGCTCTACAATGCCTTCCGGGTGTCTGGGAATGTGGAGCGCGCCAATGCTATGCGTGCAAAGTTGAAAACTTTGGCCATTAATGAAGGTACGAAAGCCAACAAATCATTTATTGTCAAACACACACACTGTACATGTGTTCGAAAATTAAAGTGATCAAACCAAGAAGGTGGGGAGGAATGAACTGTGCATCTTAGGTAAATGAGCCCTTTTTTTTTTTTGGTAAAATACTATTTTTGTTCTGCTCTGCCCTTCTAGGTGACACTCTTCACTGGCAACGTAAAGAGCGACCAGAGCAGCAGACTCCCTACCTGTTCTCTCCTCGTGCCCCCTCAGCAGAGTTGGAGCTAACAGCCATGGTCCTTAAGGCTATGGTTTATGGGGAGAGTAGCTCTACAGTTTCTGCAGAAGACTTGAATGAAATGGCAAAGATTAGCAACTTTCTTGTTCGACAGCAGAATATACATGGCTCTTACAGCACCACATCGGTAAGATTTCTGGTTTTGGGAATGCTTCAGAATTTTTCACAATACATTCAGCTACGGACCAGACTGTTTTTGTGGAGCCTTAAAGTGCTGGCAAACAAATCTTCATGGCCAGTATGCTTTCAGAAGGGAATAGAGAACTGCTTAGAATGTTGAGATTCAGTTTGCAATACATTTCATGTCATTCTACTCCAATACACAAGACAGAGTACCAATGCTTTGTTATCAAATAAAAGCCATGCTTATCTCAGCTTTATGGAAGTCCTCTTGAAACCCAAGCTAAAGGGGCAAATTCCAGCATCAGAATGAAATACTGCCTGCTATATAATATGGATTGCTGCAATCTGTTGCTAAACAAATTGCATCCATTCACTTCTTGTCTTGATTGGTCATTTTAATGTTGCATGTGTTAGTTTGCAGCCATTTGTAGACAATGGCAGCCAATAAATGTTTTGGCTTTTTTACCAGTTGACAGCAATTTACAGTCACAATCACATCTGGTCATACAGGATTTAAATCGACCTGGTAGTCCCTATGTAGTTTTGGTGCAAAGGTACAGCAACACCTGAGTGCAGCTGGAGACCTTCTGTCAGGTCACCTGAGCCCCGGTGACAGATGCACCCCATTGGGGTCTGGAGTGCACTGCAAGGTAGTGGACCCTATGACTGACTGCTGCAGATGGAGCGCTACCCTGTTTCCCCGAAAATAAGACCTAGCGTGATTGTCGGTGATGGCTGCAATATAAGCCCTAGTTAAAGTCCTTGTAGGTCTTATTTTCAGGGTAGGGCTTATTTTCGGGGAAATGGGGTAGGGCTTATTTGGGGGGTAGGGCTTATATTGCAGCCATCACCGACAATCACGCTAGGCCTTATTTTCGGGGAAACGGGGTAGGATACACAGGAGAGCGAGCAGGTACCCTGTAGTACCAACACGGATGACACTGGGAGCTAGGGCATGAGATTTCCCAAGGCACAGAGACTAAGCCAGCCGGTGTTCAACAGAAGCCCCTAGTGGTGGGGATAATTTTAGCTGCAGTCTGGCTACAGGTTGTGACTCCTAGGTCCTCCCAGCTCACAGAAGACTACAGTGAGGTAGAGTGGAAACAGCAGACTACGACAAAGGATAGTCAGGAGATAGCCAAAGGTCGGGGCAACAACCAGGTAAGGATAGTCAAGAACAAGCCAAGATCGGTAACTGGAATCAGACGTAGAAGACACAGCAAGTCACACACGAAAGCTAAACACACAATATTGATCAGCAGAGTTGGCTTGCAGTGCACAGGTTAATATAGAGTTCCCTAATAGGGGCTGAGGTGGAGCCATGCTTAGAGGATAGATTACTTAAGCAGCCAGGTGAGAGTGGCTGGCCTCTTATTCTGAACACATGGAGAGGTAAGCTGACAGACAAACATTACTGCATAACCATGACACCTTCTATGTGTATACTGAACATTGCAAGTAGATTAGTCCTTTTTTTATTACTAAAAACAAAAGCACATATGAGATGGACAATTTGCCACAAAACTCTGACAACACTTCATGGTTTCCATTTGTTTGCCAAATTATGTAATTAAAACCTCCATCTGTAGTAGAAGCAAAATGTCAGTAAAAAAAAAACAATTACACACAAATTTTATGATCCTTCTTGTACAGTATGTCTTTAACTGAACCTCATTTGGCTGTATTTCTGATGTTTGCTATACCCCATGTCTACATTTCACACTGTGTACTCAATGTAATCTCCACTGGCTACGTATGTCTGTACAGTATGATTGCAGTCAAACCTTTTTGTCAAAAAAATCCACAAACAAAAAAAACTAGGGCACATTAATTTACCCAATTTTTTTTTTTAGGTAAAGTGTAAAAGCTGAATTTGCACTAAGTAAATAGATACACAACATGTCAAACCTTAAAATTGTATGCGCCCATATAATTGTGACCAACTTCTCTGTACCCTCACATGGGGCACAGCGGCAGCACTTGGGCCACAGCGGCAGCACATGGTGCACAGCGGCAATATTTGGAGCACAGCAGCACTTGGGGCATAGCGGCAAAACTTGGGGCACGGTGGCAACATTTGGGGCACAGTGGCAACATTTGGGGCACAGTGGCTGCATTTTATGGGCACAGTGGCTGCGTTTGGTACAGTGGTTGCAATTGATGGGTTTTTTTTCCCCCCAATTTTTCAGTTTGTTTGCGCCCCCCAAAAAATTTTGAGCACCAGCCGCCACTGAAAGGAAGGCCTGTGGTTGTGTTATACCTGGATTTTGCAAAGGCATTCGATACAGTTTCCCATAAACGTTTACTTTACAAACTGAGGTCTGTCGGCATGGACCATAGGCAGAGGTGTAACTAGAATCTTCAGGGCCCTGGTGCAAGAAACCATAAAGGGCCCCCACCAGGGGCGTTGCTGTGTCTACAAAAGATCTCAGGCTAGAGCCCATAGCAGCGAAGTAAAAGTCATACACATGTATATAATATACATGTGTGTATGTATATATGTGTGTGTGTGTGTGTATATAATATATTTCATTACATATCTGGGTGTGGATCCCCCACTTACATCAGGGTCCCCAGAGCCCCCCTCATTACATCAGGGTCCCCAGAGCACCTCCCCCTATATTAGGGTCCCCAGAGAGCCTCCCCTTACATCAGGGTCCCCAGAGAGCCTCCCCTTACATCAGGGTCCCCAGAGAGCCTCCCTACTTACATCAGGGTCCCCAGAGAGCCTCCCTACTTACATCAGGGTCCCCAGAGAGCCTCCCTACGTACATCAGTGTCCCCAGAGACCCTCCCTACTTACATCAGGGTCCCCAGAGAGCCTCCCTACTTACATCAGGGTCACCAGAGAGTCTCACCTTACATAAGGGTCCCCAGAGAGCCCCTCCTTAAATCAGGGTCCCCAGAGAGCCCCTCCTTACATCAGGGTCCCCAGAGAGCCCCTCCTTACATCAGGGTCCCCAGAGAGCCCCTCCTTACATCAGGGTCCCCAGAGAGCCCCTCCTTACATCAGGGTCCCCAGAGAGCCCCTCCTTACATCAGGGTCCCCAGAGAGCCCCTCCTTACATCAGGGTCCCCAGAGAGCCCCTCCTTACATCAGGGTCCCCAGAGAGCCCCTCCTTACATCAGGGTCCCAAGAGAGCCCCTCCTTACATCAGGGTCCCCAGAGGGCCCCTTCCTTACATTAGTGTCCCCAGAGAGGCTCCCCTCTTACATCAGGGTCCCCAGACTGCCCCCCCCTTCCAGAGGTTCCCCATGTACCTGGCTGGTACCTGGGCTGGGGAGGCGATGGGATCTCCATGAGGCTAGTAGTTCTCTTCCCCAATGTTAACAGTGGAGAGGGGAGGAGCATCTGACCGAGCATGTATCAGTAACAGTGTACAAGCAGAGCCGACTCACTTGTACACTGAAGAGTGAAACTGCTAGATGCTTGGGTCAGAGGCTCCTCCCCTCTCCACTGTGTAGACTCAGGAAGAGAACTACAAGCCCCAGGGAGATCCCACCCCCCACGGGCAAAAGAGCTGCCGATCGTTACCTCCCACCTCCCCCTCACTGCATTGTAAATGGACAGCCAGAGGTGCAATGGGGGTCTTGGGCCCCCCCCCACAGAGGCAGGGCCCAGTCGCAAGTGCGACTGCAGCAACCCCTATAGTTCCGCCACTGACCATAGGGTATGTTCCTGGATAGGAAGCTGGTTACAGGGCTCTGTCCAAAGGGTGGTGATAAATAGTGAACACCCAGAATGGGCTGGGTTAGTAAGTGGGGTCCCACACTGATCTGTCCTGGAACCAATCCTATTTAATTTATTTATAAATTATATAGAGGATGGGATAAATAGCTCAATTACAGTGTTTGCTGATGATACAAAGCTAAGCAGAGCAATAACTTCACAACAGGATGTGGAAACCTTACAGGAAGACCTCAAAAAATTAATGGGTTGGGCAACTACATGGCAAATGAGGTTTAATGTTGAAAAAAATAAGTAATGCAACCTGTTATTACATTTTTGTACTGCAAAACTTTTGACTGTATTTTCTATAAGGCTTGTGTACCAACCTTTTTGTCTTTGCCTGCTTCTTTCTTTAGTATTCCACAAGTGTTGATTGTTTCTACACATGAGAACTAAAAAAAAGTGTTTTGGATATACTGAATTGAGTTTTTTTTTTTTCCTCTCAGGACACCATGGCAGTGCTGGATGCCCAGTGTAGTTATGGAGCCCTGGTGTACCAGAAAAATGCCACAAACACTGTTCAGCTGAAATCTGGAGATCAAGTCATCAGACAATTCAATGTTGACCCATCCAGCAGAATCCTCCTTCAGTCTGAGGTTCTTCATCAGGTTCCTAGGAACTACAGCATGGTGGTGTCTGGGAATGGCTGTGTGCTGCTGCAGGTAACGTTCTATTGCTGCTCATTTTTAGAATTGCCTGATCACCTGGTGAATGATCAACATGGAGCTAAACTTTGGATGGAAAAGGCCCCATGACTTATACACCATATCAGAAAATAATATAAAATTACCGCGCTTCCCTCTAACTCCAAGCTGCAGTTCTAATTCTTAGGTGTAGAATAAAATAGATAAAGTGTATACAAGAACCGCGCTAAACACAAACCATAATCAAAATAATTGAAAAATGTATAAAGTGATTAGAAAATGCTAAACTCAAATAGCAACATAATGTGAAAAATTAAAAAATGCGCTATAAACCACATAGAAATAATAAATATTTAGAGCAAAAAATATGAAAATTAATTAATAAAAAAAAAAAAAATGTTAATTGGAGATAAAGAAAACAAAAAACACAGTCCGTGAAAAAAAGTGACTTTCGTTATCAACAGTCCTTATTAAATTATCTTCCACCCAAAGTGACTGAAGACTTTAAAGACATCTTGTGAAAAAAATCCACCACCTATAAAGGTATATGATTACCAGAGGTAAGCTGTAATAAAGCCTTATGCCAGAGATCCACTCAATAGGGACATCACCATCTGTCTCTGCATGGAGGGGAGATCACCCAGGATTCATCAGTAGTGATTGGCTCGGTAATGGAGACCCAAGAAGATAAGAAATACATCTGCTACAAGCTGACATCACACTCCGTGGCCCCCGATCCCATACATTCTCTATGCAGTAAGTCACAATATCGCTCCGAGCGATATTGTGACTTACTGCATAGAGAATGTATGGGATCGGGGGCCACGGAGTGTGATGTCAGCTTGTAGCAGATGTATTTCTTATCTTCTTGGGTCTCCATTACCGAGCCAATCACTACTGATGAATCCTGGGTGATCTCCCCTCCATGCAGAGACAGATGGTGATGTCCCTATTGAGTGGATCTCTGGCATAAGGCTTTATTACAGCTTACCTCTGGTAATCATTTACCTTTATAGGTGGTGGATTTTTTTCACAAGATGTCTTTAAAGTCTTCAGTCACTTTGGGTGGAAGATAATTTAATAAGGACTGTTGATAACGAAAGTCACTTTTTTTCACGGACTGTGTTTTTTGTTTTCTTTATCTCCAATTAACATTTTTTTTTTTTTTTTTTTTTATTAATTAATTTTCATATTTTTTGCTCTAAATATTTATTATTTCTATGTGGTTTATAGCGCATTTTTAAATTTTTCACATTATGTTGCTATTTGAGTTTAGCATTTTCTAATCACTTTATACATTTTTCAATTATTTTGATTATGGTTTGTGTTTAGCGCGGTTCTTGTATACACTTTACTTATACACCATAACTACACGTAGGGCTAAATTTACTAAAACAGGAGTGCAAAATCTGGTGCAGCTGTGCATGGTAGCCTATCGGCTTCTAAAGTCAACTTGTTCAATTAAACTTTGACAAAAAAAATGAAAGCTGATTGGTTCCTGTGCACAGCTGCACCAGATTTTGTACTCTCTGGTTTTAGTAAATCAATTCCATAGTATCCATGTTTCACTTCAATGTGTGGAATGATATCATCGATGATGAGTTGATTGATGGTTGCATTATATATGTGTTGGATACCCTTTAACTTTTGTAATAAAATTTGGGGTTATATTTTTAGGATATCTATTCTCTCTAGAAGGTACATTAAAGTCCCATTTTTTTTTTTAAGCCACTCCTCACCCTCCCACTTTGGTTTGATGGTTGGAGTGGAAATTGGATATATTTCAGCAAGTCCATAAAACATATACAAAAATACAAATGGAGGGGAACCGCATCAGCAGCTAATGTTTTATGCTCCCTTATCACTTAGTCATAGCTCAAAGTCAGCTATGACTAAATGCTAAGGGAGCACAAATCATGTTAGCTGGTGATGTTTCCCCCCTATATTTGTTTTTGGATAAGTTTTTTTGACTTGCTGAAATTTAAGGTGATTTTACTGGACGTGCGGCCAACCATAATTCTTTTTACTCATTAAAATCGAGGGATAGCTGGCAGAAATACTTCAGGTGGCAGTGATCACAAATTTCCACACAACTCTCCATTTAGATTATATCTCTCAGCCGATGTGCTCCTGTACTCCCTTGCAATTAGACATATTGGTATATGTCCTTGGGTCATCCAAAAGTTGTCCGCTGTACATCCAAAAGGCACATCCAGATCCTAAACCTGAGACTCTACTGCCATGTTGCTCATCCAGTCAAAAGTTTGGCTCCACAATCAAGTTTTCTTTTAGTCAGTAGCTGTTGCTTAGAAGGATTGAAATACAGATCGAACAGTAAATCTTGGACCGTCTCCATAAACTCAGCACATTTGTCTCCCACAACAGAACTGTACATCTACAACCTGTTTATATTGCTTTTGGTGCCCTTCAAAGCAGAGGTGAAAAGCATATCTCTGTGTTACAGAGCATGGGGTGCAGGCTTCTTCTGATACCAATCCAGAGGGCTAGTAAATGTAAAGAGGAAAGGATCACTGCTACTCCCGACCAGCCCAGGTGAATAAAAGATAAGGAGTGGACTCGTTCTACATGTCTCCACCAAACCACATCAGGCTGCTACTTTATTCACTTAGGCTGGTCAGAAGTAGTGGTGATCCTACAGATGCTTACCCAGTCTGCTTTTTGATATTCCTTTCCTTCGTTCCATAGTGAATAAATCCCAGGCTACCTTTTGTATTTGTCATATGCATTCAAGGGAGCAATAATCAGACAAGCTAACATTTGCTGTTTGTGTCTATTTCCTACAGACTGGAGTTGAGTTCAACATTCCGGTGAGACAGAAAAAGTCTGCCTTTTCACTGTCAGTGACCACATTCTCAGGCAATTGTCAGAATGGAGTGGCGTATTTGGTTGACTGTCAAGTGAATGCCAGGTAGGGTAAAGAATTGTCTTTAGTTACATAGTAGATGAGGTTGAAAAAAGACTCAAGTCCAACCTATGTGTGTGATTATATGTCAGTATTACATTGTATATCCCTGTATGTTGCGGCTGTTCAGGTGCTTATATAATAGTTTCTTGAAACTTTCAATGCTCCCCGCTGAAACCACTGCCTGTGGAAGGGAATTCCACATCCTTGCCGCTCTTACAGTAAAGAACCCTCTACGTAGTTTAAGGTTAAACCTCTTTTCTTCTAATTTTAATGAGTTAAACTCCCTTCTGCAAAAATGTTTTATCTCTATTGTGGGGTCACCAGTATGGTATTTGTATATTAAAATCATATCCCCTCTCAACCGTCTCTTCTCCAGAGAGAATAAGTTCAGTGCTCGCAACCTTTCTTCATAATTAATATCCTCCAGACCCTTTATTAGCTTTGTTGCCCTTCTTTGTACTCGCTCCATTTCCAGTACATCCTTCCTGAGGACTGGTGCTCAGAACTGGACAGCATACTCTATGTGCAGCCGGACCAGAATCTTGTAGAGCGGGAGAATTATCGTTTTATCTCTGGAATTAATCCCCTTTTTAATGCCAATATTCTGTTTGCTTTATTAGCAGCAGCTTGGCATTGCATGCCATTGCTGAGCCCATCATCTACTAGGACCCCCAGGTCCTTTTCTACTCTACTAGATTCCCCCAGAGGTTCTCCCCCCAGTGTATAGATTGCATTCATATTTTTGCCACCCAAATGCATTATTTTACATTTTTCTACATTGAACCTCAGTTGCCATGTAGTTGCCCACCCCATTAATTTGTTCAGATCTTTTTGCAAGGTTTCCACATCCTGCGGAGTTCTTGAGCTGCTTTTGTTTTAATATAAGATCTGCAATAACTAAAGGATCCCGTAATCTGTAGAGGTAAAAAAAAGAGAATGTTGTCATGTGCTAGTTGTAGATCTCCCCGTAACCCTTTGCAGTGGGGCATAAATTATTAAAACAAATTCTCCACTACTTAGACCAACCAGCAAGGGGGCTCTAATCCTACATTAAAATTTAAAATAAATTCTCTGCTGTATAACTCCTATACAAATATGAATGGAAGCACAAATAAAGAGCCACTAGTGGAGCAATTAATGGAAACTGCAGAAGATCACAAATCACATTTTAAACATCCCATCCCTCACTCAAATATCTTTCTTCCCATTGATCTGGGAGTAAGTCATGGTCTGGTATAACTTTTAGGCTTCAGCTTGTATATAAGAAACGTGTACCGCAAGCTTTAGCAAAGCATTTTGAAACTTCCAGCAAGCTTTGTCCACATGTCCATCAAAGCCTTTTTTTTTTTTTTTTTTTTTGCACACGTTAAAATACACATTTTGTTAATCGAAGCAGCCAGTAAATGGGAATAGACCGTAGAGATCAAGCCCTTACTTAGGAGTAGGGATGAGCTTCGTGTTCGAGTCGAACCCATGTTCGACTCGAACATCGGCTGTTCGATCATTCGCCGAATTGCGAACGTTATGGGCCGTTCGCGCTAAATTCGTGTGGCGCGTCACGGCCCATAATTCACTGCGGCATCGCAGTGCATTGCTGGCTGATGATTGGCCAAGCATGCACTATGACCCGCATGCTTGGCCAATCACAGCGCCGTCAGTAGAGAGAGCTGTAATTGGCCAAAGCCAGGGTGGCTTTGGCCAATTATGGCTCAGGGGATTTAGTACACACCCCACACTATATAAGGCCGCCTGCACGGCGGCCCTGTGTAGTGTGTGTTCCGGTGTGCTGAGAGATAGAGAGAGAGAGAGACAGTGTCATTTGATTTGAGTTAGATAGATTAGGCAGAACAGTCAGTCAGTTAGCTGCACTTACAGTGTATTGTGTATATATATGCATCCCAGGTGTTGCATATATATATATACACTGTATTCAGTTTAGCTAGATCCGTTCCTGTTATCTTCTATCTAGACTATTTACATTTAATGCAGTGCGTCCTGCTCACAGTGTTCAGCTAGATCCGTTCCTGCTATTTACATTTAGTGCAGTGCGTCCTGCTCACAGTGTTCAGCTAGATCCGTTCCTGTTATCTTCTAGACTATTTACATTTAGTGCAGTGCGTCCTGCTCACAGTGTTCAGCTAGATCCGTTCCTGCAATTTACATTTAGTGCAGTGCGTCCTGCTCACAGTGTTCAGCTAGATCCGTTCCTGCTATTTACATTTAGTGCAGTGCGTCCTGCTCACAGTGTTCAGCTAGATCCGTTCCTGCTATTTACATTTAGTGCAGTGCGTCCTGCTCACAGTGTTCAGCTAGATCCGTTCCTGCTATTTACATTTAGTGCAGTGCGTCCTGCTCACAGTGTTCAGCTAGATCCGTTCCTGTTAAATTCCTACTGACCGGCAGGCTTGTCTGGTTACAGTATATAAAGCTACCTGAAGAAAATTACAGGTGTTCTATTTGATCCTATTAGTACCACGGTCAGGCAGCTAGACTATTTACATTTAGTACAGTGCGTCCTGCTCACAGTGTTCAGCTAGATCCGTTCCTGTTATCTTCCTACTGACAGGCAGGCTTGTCTGGTTACAGTATATAAAGCTACCTGAAGAAAATTACAGGTGTTCTATTTGATCCTATTAGTACCACGGTCAGGCAGCTAGACTATTTACATTTAGTACAGTGCGTCCTGCTCACAGTGTACAGCTAGATCCGTTCCTGTTATCTTCCTACTGACAGGCAGGCTTGTCTGGTTACAGTATATAAAGCTACCTGAAGAAAATTACAGGTGTTCTATTTGATCCTATTAGTACCACGGTCAGGCAGCTAGACTATTTACATTTAGTACAGTGCGTCCTGCTCACAGTGTTCAGCTAGATCCGTTCCTGTTATCTTCCTACTGACAGGCAGGCTTGTCTGGTTACAGTATATAAAGCTACTTGAAGAAAATTACAGGTGTTCTATCCCAGCTTAGTGCAGCTACAGGCCATTAGTATGTCTGGAAGGCCAAGAAGGAGAGGCAGACAGTCACAAGCCAATAAGAGAGGGCAAGCAGGCTCTGTGTCTAGTGCTGGTCGTGGAGACGGTGCATCCTCATCAGCACGTGGCCATGGGACACGCTTGGCCTTTTTTTCGGCAGCTGGCCATGTTGAGCCGCAACATGCGGAAGACTTGGTCGAGTGGATGACCAAGCCGTCCTCATCCTCCTCATCCTCTCTCACCCATGCCCAGGGTGCTTTGTCTGGCAAAGCAGCGGCCTCTTCCCTCAGCTCAATGTCATCAGTGACTCCTTCCCTAGCTCCACCATGTCCTCATGAGGATTCCCTCGAACTGTTTGACCACAGTGTTGGGTACATGCTCCAGGAGGATGCCCAGCGTTTGGAAGGCTCTGATGACGATACTGAGCTCGATGAAGGCAGTAACATGAGCGCGGACAGAGGGGGTGCCCAAGAAGGACAGCAATCTGGCAGTCATGCTCCCCCTGCTGCAGCATACTGCCAGGTTTGCTCCAGTGATGAGGAGGGAGGGGATGATGAGGTCACTGACTCAACGTGGGTGCCTGATAGGAGAGAGGAGGAGGAGGAGGAGGAGGAGGAGGAGGAGGAGGAGGAGGCGGCAGCACATCACCAACGAGGCAGGATGCCCTCCAGGGGCCAGCCTAAGGGCAGCACATTGACTGCATCACACCCCAAAGCTCCACATGTGCAGGGCGCTGCAGTCTCTGCGCGTTATTCAAAAAGTTCTTTGGTGTGGGCCTTTTTTGAGACGAGTGCATCAGATCGCACCGCTGCTATTTGCAACATATGTCTCAAGCGTATCTCGCGTGGCCAAAATATCTCCCGCTTGGGTACCACATGCTTGACCAGACATATGTTGACCTGCCATGCAGTTCGTTGGCAAGCGTATCTAAAAGACCCACACCAAAGAACAAAGAGGATCTCTCCTTGCTCCTCATCAGCTGAGATTTCCAACCCCACTAGACCTTCAGTCCTCTCTGAGACCTGCAGTGAGAGGAATGAAGGTGTAGAATTAGGTGTGTCACAGCCAAGTACTTGTGGGCAATCTGCTTTTGGTACACCGACGTCAGATTGTACCAGGCAAATTTCCCTGCCCCAGCTGCTGCACCGCCGAAAGAAGTTTGCTCCCAGCCATCCACATGCCCAGCGGTTGAATGCTAGCTTGGCAAAATTGCTAGCACTTCAACTGCTGCCTTTTCAGTTGGTAGACTCTGCCCCCTTCCGTGAGTTTGTGGAATGTGCGGTTCCTCAGTGGCAGGTACCCAAACGCCACTTTTTCTCACGGAAGGCGATTCCGGCTCTCTACCGGCATGTGGAAGGCAATGTCCATGCCTCGCTGGACAGGGCGGTCAGCGGTAAGGTGCATATTACCGCTGACTCATGGTCCAGCAGGCATGGACAGGGACGTTACCTAAGTTTCACGGCGCATTGGGTGACTCTGCTGGCAGCTGGGAAGGATGCAGGACAAGGTGCAGTAGTGTTGGAGGTTGTTCCGCCACCACGCCTCCAAAATGCTGATTGTGACACACCTCTCTCCTCCACCCCCTCCTCTTCTTCTTCCTCCATGGCCTCTTCCTCGGAACCAGCGGTGCTCCGTAGGCGTTCAAGGGGCTACGCAAGTACGCAGGCCAAAAGATGCCATGCGGTGCTTGAGCTGGTGTGCTTGGGGGACAGGAGCCACACTGGGGCAGAGGTTCTGTCAGCTCTGCAGGGGCAGGTTCAGAGGTGGTTGACGCCACGCCAACTTAAGGCAGGAATGGTGGTTTGCGACAATGGCACCAACCTCCTCTCTGCCCTCCGACAGGGACAAATGACCCATGTGCCCTGTTTGGCTCACGTCCTTAACTTGGTGGTGCAGCGGTTCTTGGGCAGGTACCCGGGCTTACAGGATGTCCTGAGGCAGGCCAGGAAAGTCTGTGTGCATTTCCGCCGGTCATATAATGCCAGTGCTCGTCTGACGGACCTCCAAAAGGAGTTTAACCTGCCCAAGAACCGCCTAATCTGTGACATGCCCACCAGGTGGAACTCAACGTTGGCCATGCTGCAGCGGCTGCACACGCAGCAGAGGGCCATCAATGAGTACCTGTGCGACTATGGCACCAGGACAGGGTCAGGGGAGCTTGGTTTTTTTTCCCCACGCCAGTGGGCCATGATCAGGGATGCATGCACTGTCCTGTCACCATTCGAGGAGGCCACGAGGATGGTGAGCAGTGACAGTGCATGCATCAGTGACACTGTCCCCCTTGTCCACCTGTTGGAGCACACGCTGCGTGGAATAATGGACAGGGCACTTGAGGCAGAACAGAGGCAGGAAGAGGAGGACTTCCTTAGCTCTCAAGGCCCCTTTATCCAGACAGTGTTCCTGCGTGCCCGCCGATCACACAGGAAGAGGACGAGGAGGAAGAGGAGGAGGAGGAAGATTGTGTCAGTATGGAGGTGGAGCCTGGCACTCAGCATCAGCAGCAGTCTTTAAGGGATCAGTCCCAAGAAACACATGGACTTGTACGTGGCTGGGAGGAGGTGGCTGCGGACCATGTCGTTCTTAGTGACCCAGAGGACTCCGGACCGAATGCCTCAGCAAACCTACGCTGCATGGCCTCCCTGATCCTGCAAAGCCTGCGTAAGGATCCTCGTATTCGTGGTATCAAGGAGAAGGACCAATACTGGCTGGCAACCCTCCTTGATCCACGTTACAAGGGTAAGGTTGCGGACCTTATCTTGCCATCGCAGAGGGAGCAGAGGATGAAACATCTTCGGGAGGCCTTGCAGAAAGGTCTGTGCAACGCGTTCCCAGAGACTGGGAGGTTACAAACTCCTGTTTCTGGACAACGTGTTGCTGAGGCTTCGGTCAGTCAAAGAAGGAGCGGTGGAGAAGGTGGCCGTCTGACCGATGCGTTCAGACAATTTTTTGGTCCGCAGCCCCAAGGTATGATCGGTTCCAGCAACCATCGCCAGCGTCTGTTTTACATGGTGCAGGAATACCTAGGGGCAAGATCAGACTTGGACACCTTTCCCACCGAAAATCCTCTGGGTTACTGGGTCTTGAGGATGGATCACTGGCCAGAGCTTGCACAGTATGCAATTGAGCTACTGGCCTGTCCTGCATCCAGCGTTCTTTCGGAACGCACATTCAGTGCTGCTGGAGGCGTGGTAACCAATCACAGGGTGCGTCTGTCCACCGACTCGGTCGATCGGCTGACCTTCATAAAAATGAATGAGTCTTGGATCACCACCAGCTACCAAGCACCTGATGCTGATGTAACCGAATAATTTTTTTTGAAATCTCAGATCCCTTCAAAGACTGCCTATGCTGATGCTGAGTGACTATCCCTGAGTAATTATCCTCTTCCTCCTCAATCATCACGCTGATAGCTTGTAAGAACATTTTTGGTTCTGGGCGCCACCACCAGTGCCTAAGGCACAATTTTTCAGCCCCTGTTTAACAGGGGCGTGTAATTACAATTTTTGATGTAATACTTTGCAGCAGGGCTCGTTCCTGCATTCCAACTAGAGTGTCTGTGAGGGGTTGCAGTGTTGTGGCACCAGCACCAGTGCCTAGGGCCCAATTTTTCTGCCCCTGTCTAACAGGGGCGTGTAATTACAATTTTTGATGCAATACTTTGCAGCAGGGCTCGTTCCTGCGTTCCAACTAGAGTGTCTGTGAGGGGTTGCAGTGTTGTGGCACCAGCACCAGTGCCTAAGGCCCAATTTTTCTGCCCCTGTCTAACAGGGGCGTGTAATTACAATTTTTGAAGCAATAATTTGCAGCAGGGCTCGTTCCTGCGTTCCAACTAGAGTGTCTGTGAGGGGTTGCAGTGTTGTGGCACCAGCACCAGTGCCTAAGGCCTAATTTTTCAGCTCCTGTTCAACAGGGGCATGTAATTACAATTCTTGATCTAATATTTCACAGCAGGGCCCTGTGAGGGCTTACAGTGTTGTGGCCACAGCAACACCTAAGGCCCAAATTTCTGCTGAGTATATAGGGCAGGACCCTACTTTCAAACATCTAACTTACAAACGACTCCTACTTGCAAACGGAAGGAGACAACAGGAAGTGAGATGAAATCTACCCCTAGGAAGGGAAATTCTCTCCTGTAAGAGTTAATATGGGAAAACAATTTCTCCTTTCCACTGATGCTTTCCAATCCTTGTTCCACAAAAAAACCCAAATTTTCAAAAAACATTTTTCATTGGGACAAAAAAGTGAGGTGAAATCTTCTGAAGAGGAGGAAAGACAGCAAAACAAATGTCACAGGGGTGATAACCCTTCCCTATGTTTTCCAAAAAGCTTAGAAAAGATTTTTTGGCTGGAGCTAAACACGTTAAAAATGTTCAAAATTACAAACAGATTCTACTTAACAACAAACCTACAGTCCCTGTCTTGTTTGCACCGCCTGTATACTGCTGTTCAGAGTATATAGGGCCTGGTGGCCCCACACCTTTCCTTATTTTAATTTGGGTGCGGGGTTCCCCTTAATATCCATACAAGACCCAAAGGGCCTGGTAATGGACTGGGGGGTACCCATGCCGTTTGTCTCACTGATTTTCATCCATATTGCCATGACCCGACATGACATTAAACCCGCAAGCAGTTTTAAATGAGATTTTTTCCTTTAAAAATGACATTTGGTGCAGGGACTGTTCTAAACATGGGAAACACGCGTCACTTTACAGGCATACTATAGACACCCCCCAGGTACGATATTTAAAGGAATATTTCACTTTTTTTTTTTTACTTTAAGCATCATTAAAATCATTGCTCCCGAAAAAACGGCCGTTTTTAAAAGTTTTTTTTGCATTGATACATGTCCCCTGGGGTAGGACCCGGGTCCCCAAACCCTTTTTAGGACAATACCATGCAAATTAGCCTTTAAAATGAGCACTTTTGATTTCGAACGTTCGAGTCCCATAGACGTCAATGGGGTTCTAACGTTCGTGCGAACTTTCGGTCCGTTCGCGGGTTCTGGTGCGAACCGAACCGGGGGGTGTTCGGCTCATCCCTACTTAGGAGTGATAAGATCACAGGACCTTACCATTGGGTAATCAGAAAATGTTGTGCCAGTAACGCCAAACTGAGTTTACAGAGCATGACACAGCTGGAGGTATCTATAAAAGGCTGTACGAGAGAGTACATACCTACACTGCAAATCTGAGAATGAGGCCAAAACATTTCCATTCTATATGTCCATTAATGTAACACTACCTCTACATTCCCAGAAGAAATAATCAAACTCGGGCAACATGGAGTTGTGCCACAAGGGTAGCTCCAGAGTGATATCCATAAACTCATCTATTTTTTTTAGCTTCTCTCCATTCCATATGTGCTAGGGTTAGAATTGGTATGCACAGTCTCTTCCCAGAGAGGAAAAGGGAGGCTCTAATGCAATCAGCCAGTGCTTTCAATTTAACACATGAGTCAAATGTGACATCGTATAGCCAATCCACCAAGTCGCGCAAGTGCCCTGCTAAATAGTAGATACATATTGGGAAGTGCCATACCAGCTTCAGCCTTGGGCCTCTGCAGAACAGAGATTGTTTCCTTCTATTGCTCGCCCATATAAATGACATAAACAATATATTTAGGGTCTTAAAATGATTTAGGTACTACCATTGGTATGTAAGTAGTTATGTTTAAGCATGTAGGTAGAAGTACCATCTTTATTAAATTAATTCTGCCTGCCACTGACAGAGGAAGTTTGAACCAGATATTAAGTTTAATCATATGAAGCAGAGGCTCTAGGTTAAGTTTCAGAGCTTCCGTTTGTGATAGTGTAATAATTACTCCCAAGTATTTAAATGAGGACACCACCTTAAGTGGACAGTCTGTTGCATTTTGAGAATAGGCCGGAGGACGAAGACATCAACGCCGATTTATCCAGTGCCGTTTATAAATGGCATAGGGTAAATGACCATCCACCACTTTGCTGTTTTTGGACATACAGCTGTATAAATGTGTTGTGAGAGTCAACACTTTCATTAAGATCTGTGTTTAACATCCCCAAACCAGAGCTAAAGGGTATTTTAAAGCCTTCATCAAAACTTGCTGAAAGCTCTGCAACTGCTTTGTAAAAGTTGGCTCTACGCAAGGCTCCAATACAAAGTTAAGACATGGGAACAAGTCCTTGTTGAGTTTTTTTTGTTACTTGCGCTTATTGCTTTACTTTTTCTTTTCTCAGCTATCATGGTATTCAGAACAAGTCCAACATGGCTGTGATAGACATTCCTCTCTTATCGGGATATATAATGGAATACCGTTCTCTTTCTAAGGTATCGTTCCTAAAGCCATGTGGCAGAATTATACCTGGCAAAGCGTCATAAATGATTTGTTGTGGGAATAGAGGGGCAGGCTACGGTTTGCAGCATAAAAGATAGTTGAAATGCTTGAATTTCAACACAGATTGTGGCAGATGCACAGGTGTGACTTGAAGGAGAACACTAGTTGAGAAAAACTTGCCAATAAACATATCGTATAGCCAGAAGTAAGACACTCGTGTTTATTGAGCGAAGGGTATTGTGACTGCTACAGCTTACAGACCAGAGTGCTGTTTCTCAAAATGTTGCACCAAATCTGAGAGACTCTTTTCTGTTCAAGCATGACTGTGCCACTTTGTACAAAGCCAGCTCCACAAAGACATGGTTGACCAGTTTTGGTGTTGAGCAAGTTGAGTATCCTCATAAAAGAAAAACAATCACTCCCAGTGCTCAGAGGTCCTCCACAGAGAAATGGCTATACAGGCGACACGTCCATTCATGGCCCAATGCTTGGCAAATGCAGCCCACTTCAGATGGGGGAATCCAATGTGAAACTACAAAGTTGCTAAACTGGGAAGGCACAAACATCTAGTGCATATCCCAAAAAATTTATATGCATTACCCAATAGAATTCATACTCCCAAAAGTGCAGTGTTAAACATGTAAGCCAGAAGATACCACGTGGTGCAAGGTTCAAATGCTCCAACAAAATCCTGTATACTAGAAAACTGATGGGTTTTGGGGGCGCACACCCTTCCTCAGAGCTGAAATGCATCAGCTTTCTAGTATACACAAAATAGAGTGTTTATATATAAAAAAACATATAATTTTATTCGTGGTGAAAAATACAATTGTTAAAAACAAGCAATAGATATCTAAGATAACATAGTAGAACTACATAGTAACCATGATAAGCAATACATAGTAAGTCGTGATGAAGAGCTCTTCTCAAGCCCGACGCGTTTCGGGGTACTTAATATTTGTAAGGTCCTCCTTCAGGGGAATAGTTGAGAGAGAAGGGTTCATCTGAGCTGAAGATATATAATGATTTGCTTGTGAGAAAGAGCTACATACGCCGGACACTTGGCTGTGAGGCTGTCTTTGTGCACCCTTTTTTCCATCTAAGAGACGCCTTTCTGTGATCTCAGCACGCCGCTCTGGCTTGCGCGCGCCCGGGTCGGGCGGGACGGGAGTACTGTCACACTTCCCCACGGTGACTGCAGCCTACCAACCTGCATCTCTCACCATCTAACCATCTAAGTATCAGCATCCACATTGGTTACATCACTATTGCTTACTCTCATACCCGGCCCTTCCTCTGTGGCCCTCCTTGCTTTTAGCAAAAATCTCTTTCTCACAAGCAAATCATTATATATCTTCAGCTCAGATGAACCCTTCTCTCTCAACTATGCCCCTGAAGAAGGACCTTACAAATATTAAGTACCCCGAAACGCGTCGGGCTTGAGAAGAGCTCTTCATCACGACTTACTATGTATTGCTTATCATGGTTACTATGTAGTTCTACTATGTTATCTTAGATATCTATTGCTTGTTTTTAACAATTGTATTTTTCACCACGAATAAAATTATATGTTTTTTTATATATAAACACTCTCTATTTTGTATAAACTTTGTTTGCCCATGCAAGTGCCGGAAAAGTCCACCTAGGAGAACCCTTTGTTTTGTGTCTATATATTATTGGACGTGGCACGGCCCTCTTCCCTAAACTAGTTGGTCACCCTCTCTTTGTTCAGCTTTCTAGTATAAGGTAGGTTGTTGGAGCATTTGAACCTTGCTCCACATGGCACCTTCCAGCATACATGTTTGACACTGCACTTTTGAGCATATGCATTCTGGTTGGTTATATTGTCTTTGAATAAAACACTTTTTGGGTAATTCACTAGGTGTTTGCATCTTTCCCTTTTTTTTGTCTTTGCAACTTGATTGTCCTGCACAGAGCCCTGACCGCAACACTACTAAGCACCTTTGGGATAAATTGGAATGCAGATCATAAGCCAGGTCTTTTCATCCAACATCAATATTTGACTGAATAAGCACAAATTCCCCTAGACACACTCCAAAATCTCCTGGAAAGCCTCCTATGAAGATTGGTGACCATTATAGCCACAACGATTGAAGGAGTGGGGACCCCAAGTTAATGGCTATGGTTTTAAAATGTGAGCAGGTCAACTTAAGCCAATATAGTCAGGTGCCCACAACATTTGGCATAATTGTCTGGATTTTTTTTTTTTTTTTTTTGACTGATTGGCTTGTTGAGGTAAGCATCCCTATCAGGCAGGCTCTTAAACAATGAAGTTGTAGGTAGATGTTGTATGCCATAGTTTTATGTAGAGAACTTTAGGGGTTTCATCTGATATACTCAGTAACAGACTTGTACTTGTGTCTCACGTGGTTTTCTTATACTTGTTTTATTTTTAATTTGCAGCTGCAATCTATGTTTCCCAGAGTTGAACAGATGAAAAACCATCTCATTTTGTATTTAAATAATGTAAGTCCTCCCCTGAAGTGAAATCTGAATGTAACGCTCACCCACAGAGGAGCTGCTGAGAATATTCCCAGGTCTCCCTTGCTAGTACAGAGGTGCCAGGCTCGCACAGTCCCGCGCACACTAAAGTATATTCATTAAAGAGCATTGTCGATGTAGACCATTTCCACAGGGACAGAAAGGAGCATCATAAGGCCAACACCCCCAAATCCTAACACAAGGGACGACAAAAAAGCCACCAGGCCAGTTTCCATAAATATTAGTCCAATTTAGGGACAAAAAATAAGTAACCATTCTCATGCATCAATTCCCATGCATAGACACTAGGCCTCAGGAGGTAGTCCATATATGATGGTTCCATCTCCAGCATCATGCTTATCCCTAAGCAGGTGATCAGGCACTATAGCTGGCCTCTGTGTTCTTCACCTATAGCAGCCCTCTTTCCCATAAGGCAAGGCCTACCATTACTCAGCTGCCCCCAGGACTTATACAATGCTATAGCGCCTGGCTACCACGCCAGGACAGGTGCAAAGTGAGCACAGCAAACAGGTTGGCAGACAGGCAGAATGGTTCAATAACCGTCCAGGTACAAGGCAGGCAAGGTTCAGAATAGTCAGGGTCAAATCCATAGTCAAAAGGCAGGCATAGAGTAGTTGATACAATCTGAGCTTGTCAACAAAGGAATCCTGACAGCAGAGCAGGAAAAGGGCAGACAAACAGCGTATGTATTATGTGCTCAAGCTCTCTAACAAGCTTGAGACTGCAGGCTTTGCTGGCTTAAATCTGGTTTGTTCTCCACCCAGAGACTGGCCACATCAATCACATTGCAGGTGGACAAACAGGGAGAATGTGTCACAGCCAAAACCAGGATGCTGGAATGAGACCAGCAGCTATCAAGAATCAGGTTGGGCTAAACGGTCCTGACATCCAGCCTTAACATTGCCAGACTGAACTTCTGTCTTTGGAATTTTCTGCCTAGGAGATGTTTTTTACTATTTATTGCTGAAGAACTTGGAGAGGAGTTCAGAGTCACAGGATACTCCAAAATGATAATAGCAATCAATGGGAGGACCAACTTCTTAACAGAATATCCTTATAGAAGCAGGCACAAGCTACACTCCCAAATCAGGTCTTACTCATGATGTCCCAGGAGCTGCTTGCCACCCAGCATCCATAGGTACATCTTCACTAGGGATGAGCTTAGAGTTCGAGTCAAACTCATGTTCGACTCGAACATTGGCTGTTCGCAAGTTCGCCGAATAGCGAACAATTTGGGGTGTTCGCGGCAAATTCGAATGCCGCGGAACACCCTTTAAAAGTCTATGGGAGAAATCAAAAGTGCTAATTTTAAAGGCTAATATGCAAGTTATTGTCATAAAAAGTGTTTGGGGACCTGGGTCCTGCCCCAGGGGACATGGATCAATGCAAAAAAAAGTTTTAAAAACGGCCGTTTTTTCAGGAGCAGTGATTTTAATAATGCTTAAAGTCAATCAATAAAAGTGTAATATCCCTTTAAATTTCGTACCTGGGGGGTGTCTATAGTATGCCTGTAAAGGGGCGCATGTTTCCTGTGTTTAGAACAGTCTGACAGCAAAATGACATTTTGAAGGAAAAAACTCATTTAAAACTACCCGCGGCTATTGCATTGCCGACAATACACTTAGAAGTTCATTGATAAAAACGGCATGGGAATTCCCCAAAGGGGAACCCCGAACCAAAATTTTAAAAAAAAAATGACGTGGGAGTCCCCCTAAATTCTATACCAGGCCCTTCAGGTCTGATATGGATATTAAGGGGAACCCCGGCCAAAATTAAAAAAAAAAAATGACGTGGGGTTCCCCCTAAATTCCATACCAGACCCTTCAGGTCTGGTATGGATTTTAAGGGGAACCCTGCGCCAAAAAAAAAAAAAAAAACGGCGTGGGGTCCCCCCAAAAATCCATACCAGACCCTTATCCGAGCACGCAACCTGGCAGGCCGCAGGAAAAGAGGGGGGGACGAGAGTGCGGCCCCCCTCCTACCTGAACCGTACCAGGCCACATACCCTCAACATTGGGAGGGTGCTTTGGGGTAGCCCCCCAAAACACCTTGTCCCCATGTTGATGAGGACAAGGGCCTCATCCCCACAACCCTGGCCGGTGGTTGTGGGGGTCTGCGGGTGGGGGGCTTATCGGAATCTGGAAGCCCCCTTTAACAAGGTGACCCCCAGATCCCGCCCCCCCCCCCTGTGTGAAATGGTAAGGGGGTACATAAGTACCCCTACCATTTCACGAAAAAAGTGTCAAAAATGTTAAAAATGACAAGAGACAGTTTTTGACAATTCCTTTATTTAAATGCTTCTTCTTTCTTCTATCTTCCTTCATCTTCTGGTTCTTCTGGCTCTTCTGGTTCTTCCTCCGGCGTTCTCGTCCAGCATCTCCTCCGCGGCGTCTTCTATCTTCTTCTCCTCGGGCCGCTCCGCACCCATGGCATGGGGGGAGGCTCCCGCTCTTCTCTTCATCTTCTTCATCTTCTTCTCTTCTTCTTTTCTTCTCTTCTTCTCTTCTTCATTTTCTTCTCCGGGCCGCTCCGCAATCCATGCTGGCATGGAGGGAGGCTCCCGCTGTGTGACGGCGCTCCTCGTCTGACAGTTCTTAAATAATGGGGGGCGGGGCCACTCGGTGACCCCGCCCCCCTCTGACGCACGGGACATGACGGGACTTCCCTGTGGCATTCCCCGTGACGTCACAGGGAAGTCCCGTCAAGTCACCGTGCGTCAGAGGGGGGCGGGGTCACCGGGTGGCCCCGCCCCCCGTTATTTAAGAACTGTCAGACGAGGAGCGCCGTCACACAGCGGGAGCCTCCCTCCATGCCAGCATGGATTGCGGAGCGGCCCGGAGAAGAAAATGAAGAAGAGAAGAAGAGAAGAAAAGAAGAAGAGAAGAGCGGGAGCCTCCCCCCCATGCCATGGGTGCGGAGCGGCCCGAGGAGAAGAAGATAGAAGACGCCGCGGAGGAGATGCTGGACGAGAACGCCGGAGGAAGAACCAGAAGAGCCAGAAGAACCAGAAGAACCAGAAGATGAAGGAAGATAGAAGAAAGAAGAAGCATTTAAATAAAGGAATTGTCAAAAACTGTCTCTTGTCATTTTTAACATTTTTGACACTTTTTTCGTGAAATGGTAGGGGTACTTATGTACCCCCTTACCATTTCACACAGGAGGGGGGCCGGGATCTGGGGGTCACCTTGTTAAAGGGGGCTTCCAGATTCCGATAAGCCCCCCGCCCGCAGACCCCCACAACCACCGGCCAGGGTTGTGGGGATGAGGCCCTTGTCCTCATCAACATGGGGACAAGGTGTTTTGGGGGGCTACCCCAAAGCACCCTCCCAATGTTGAGGGCATGTGGCCTGGTATGGTTCAGGAGGGAGGGGGGGCCGCACTCTCGTCCCCCCCTCTTTTCCTGCGGCCTGCCAGGTTGCGTGCTCGGATAAGGGTCTGGTATGGATTTTTGGGGGGACCCCACGCCGTTTTTTTTTTTTTTTTTTTGGCGCGGGGTTCCCCTTAAAATCCATACCAGACCTGAAGGGTCTGGTATGGAATTTAGGGGGAACCCCACGTCATTTTTTTTTTTTTTAATTTTGGCCGGGGTTCCCCTTAATATCCATACCAGACCTGAAGGGCCTGGTATGGAATTTAGGAGGACTCCCACGTCATTTTTTTTTTTTTATTTTGGTTCGGGGTTCCCCTTTGGGGAATTCCCATGCCGTTTTTATCAATGAACTTCTATGTGTATTGTCGGCAATGCAATAGCCGCGGGTAGTTTTAAATGAGTTTTTTCCTTCAAAATGTCATTTTGCTGTCAGACTGTTCTAAACACAGGAAACATGCGCCCCTTTACAGGCATACTATAGACACCCCCCAGGTACGAAATTTAAAGGGATATTACACTTTTATTGTTTGACTTTAAGCATTATTAAAATCACTGCTCCTGAAAAAACGGCCGTTTTTAAAACTTTTTTTTGCATTGATCCATGTCCCCTGGGGCAGGACCCAGGTCCCCAAACACTTTTTATGACAATAACTTGCATATAAGCCTTTAAAATTAGCACTTTTGTTTATTCATGTTCGTGTCCCATAGACTTTAACGGTGTTCGCGTGTTCGAACGAACTTTTTTCCTGTTCGCATGTTCTGGTGTTCGGCTCATCCCTAATCTTCACTGATGGAGATAATAGATCCTTCTCCAGACCTGGACTTCCGAACAGTGTCCTCCAGCAAAAATCCATTAGCAATCTCCTCCAGGCCCTCAGCCCAGCTCCTAAGGCCCAGACTGCAATTGTCTTAGTGGTCAGGAGCAGCAGCCCCAGGAGAACTGGACATCTCTCTGGAGAGGGTAGAATACTCTAGCAAGGCCTCCCAAAACGTTATTACCTCCCCAGCCACCTTCTAGTTGTCATCCTTAGGGATTGGCTGGAACATAATATGTATGCTGGCCATTTGACTCTTCCTGTCCTACATTCTAAACTTCTTCCAGAAGCAGATGAGAGAAATCAAGCACCCTAGCTAGGAAAACCTGAACAGACTAAAATATTCAACCACTGCTCCAATAACTGCAACAAAGCCAAAAATAAAAATTTAGCCTAGCAGCCTAACTAGAGGAGAGCCCTTCTGCATAATCCCCTGTAATACAAAATGGTAAAACACTTTTTTTTTTTTTTTTTTTTTTATGTTTAAACTGATTTTTGCTTACCTTTTGCAGATGACCAGTGAAGGTGTCTCCTTTAATGTAACACAAGAAATGAGACCCAGAGTGGAGAACTTCCAGCCAAAAACAGTTTGGGTCTACGACTACTACGAGAAAGGTGACCTACACTCTGTTTTTAAATCTGCATTTTTATCCCAATTCCAGATCTATAAGTATTTGCAGCCCATAAATATAAAACGTTTACAGTTCCAAGGTTTTTGTTTTTTTTTAATGCACATGATTAGAGCCTGAGGCTCTAATTGGCTTCAAAAAAGCATTTGCTCAGGGTGCAGATCGCCACCTTCCCATATGTCTGTCTCCCACGGGGGGTGTGGGGTTTTGCGTTGGTTTGCTGCCCCCCCCCCAAATATTGAGCACGAGACGCCACTGAACTTAATCTATGTGGCAATACCAAACTGGTCAACAACACTTACAGAGAACCCTGCAGAAATTGCAGAGAGTGATGCTCTGATGCTGACAACATCTGGCAGAGAAGGCAGCTGGAAGGCAGTTGTGCAACAAAGCACCTGTAGCAGAAAAGATCCTGTTTGAAGAACTGCTGAACAGTCCCTATTCTGTCCCTCCTCCACTGGATCCTCTCCCTAACCAGCAGGTTCCTGTCCCTGACCTAACCACATCCAAAAATGCACACCAACTATTTTAGCACCTCCCACACTTTTAATGGCCCCGGAGGTCATCCTGGCCAAGGTGTGCTAGTAAAGATGTTCTCTTTAATGAGACGTCATGGACCCTTGATGTCTCACCTGCCTTTCACTGAAGATAATGTAGTACAGATGGCACTCCCATTAGCTTCTTCCTTGTGACAACAGAAATTGGAAGTGACATGTGATACCCCTTATTGGCTAACATGGTAAAGGACTCCATATAGGATAAAGGTACAAAATTCCCATAGGGAATGTTTAGCAGAGAGAGAAAAACCTGGAAGTTGAACTCGGCGTCGCCCTGGGTGTCTCTGGGGCAGGAAGCGTCCTCGGCGGGGATAGACAATAATAAAAACTTGGTATAGGATCAAAGCCTACCCTAACTTATGACAATGGTTTCTCATTTTACTAACGTCAGTAGACCTGCTGGACATAGGCGTCTGCACCAACCCCTTCCTTTTCTGAATGAACACAGTAAATGATCTGTACTGATCACTCCTTTGTTCATTCTTAACTGAAGCATAGTAAACTATTGCATTCCGCACAGAGCACTTCCCATTCCTTCACTGTCCAGTGCAGCTGAGACTGGAGAAAGGGACTGGGGAATCTGTCCTCAGTCCCTTTCCCTGTCTCAAGTGTTTAGACCCTTGATATTTCTTTATCTTACATCACGGGACACCGAGCACCATAATAATGATTATGTGGGGTTATACGCTTACCTTTAGGTGATTGGACACTGGCAACCAATAGTAAGACGGCTCCTCCCACATAACCCCTCCCACACCGGAAGGACCTCAGTTTTTTCGCCAGTGTCTTGAAGGTGATGGTCACGGATAGTGAAGCTCTGCAGTTTCTTCTAAGAAGGTCCCACTGAGGACGTTATAATCGGATCCATTCGGATGGCTTACTAAAGCTAAAGTGGATGGTACCCGAACCTCGGCTCAAGAACGAGGTCTTGCTTGTAATGTGTCCTATTTTAGGCGCTGGACCCTTGTTAAAAGTAGGTATTTCTGGTCTACTTTGCCCAAGGAAACCTCAAAGGGTGCTTTACAGGTCCAGGGGTGTGGACCCCAATATATGGGGGACCCGGTCCCTGAAGGTCCTTAGAGGTGCTACCCGCTGTGATGGGGGAAGATTGGGCCTGGCAAGACAGGCCCTGCTGCATGGGATGGTGAGTACTCCCCTTTCTCATATATACATATAAAAAACATAAGCAGACAATATATAGTATAACTCCGTGGTGGCCAGAGTGGAGAAAGGGGACAGGACACAGAAGGGGGATGCACTCACTTTTGTAAATGAGTGTGGGCATCAATCCAACGAACGCCGAGTTCGTATACCTCAAAAGGGTGTCTTCAAACCGTCCCCATTTCCTCAATGCTCGTCACAATGGGATGAATATATGTGAAGTGTTGGAAGAGTGCACATAGCGTGATCCCATATATAAATCGGTTTATTAGGTTAAAAACAACATGGTACACTTACATTTAGCAGAAGGCTATAGTAAAAAACATCCACGAGCACCGAGCTCGTATCCTATCGTCAGTCTGTGACAGTTCCCGTGCTCCAATCCTGATGCGTATCGTCACGTCTCATGACTTCATCAGAGGATAACACGGGGTGAAGAGTCTATGCTTTTATATGGTCTCTCTGTAATGGGCGTTTGGCGACCATTTTCTCGAAGCCCGCCACTACAAACATGGATGCCCGGCGGCCATTTTCCCGAAGCCCGCCACTGCACTGGGTGAACCCAGCACTGGACAAATCCGTTGGCCATTTTGTTGAGGTCTCACTCTAATATTAAAAGAGGCACTAGTAGTCATAATCATGCTTAATAAAAGGCAGCCAAGAGGCGCAGCAAGCCGCACACACTGCAAGGTCCATAGCAGTCAACTAATATATGTAATCCTGGAAAAAAAATATAAATAAACTGGGAAACGTCTAGCAAACTAAAAAAGTGTATAAAAAGAGGCAAGTATACAGTAAAAATGAGAATACAAAAATCAGCAAAATTAAAAGAAAAAAAAACAAAAAAAAAAAAACAAGTGGTTAGTCCAGTGGGAGAGGGGAAATCCAATAAATGTCAAAAGTAATAGATAATATAAAAAATTGTTTAAAAAATATATGAAATAAGCAGAGATAGCAAAAAGATACTGGAGCTCGGGGAATACCACAGGCTCACTGAAAGGGGATGCATAAGGTAAATACACTAAGATTAAAATATGTATATATAACAGTGATAACAATATAGCAAAACAAAAAGATAAAAAATATATAAATAGAGAGGGCAGGAGGCGGAGCCTAGCAGAGCAGACATGCATTGTTAGAGCTCCACACCGCTGAGGAGAGAAGAGAAGGACAAAGCGGAGCCTGCAGGCTCAAAAGGTATCCATTTGAACCTTTTTGCCCCAGGGAAGAAACTGTGAAAGTTTGGGCAGGAAATATGGTACTGGGAGGAAACCGTGGCAGAAATAAAAATCACCTCACAAAGAGCTCACAGGCACTCACTGCAGCTGAAGCAGCTCCAGTCACCTCACAAGATACAGCATCAGGGCGCTCTCACAGACAGAAAATGTCACAGCAAGACTCTCCATTTGAGTCAGATACAGAACAAATCCTCTCACAAACTTCTCCACAAGCCTCCTCAGTATCCCCAGTAATATTATTACAATTTGAAAAGATGCTTCATAAGGCTTTAAAACAAACCTCAGACCAAATAACAAAAAGCCTAACCAAAGAAATAAGAGAGCTGGGAAACCGCACCGCAGCCTTAGAAATAAAAATGGATGAAATTGAAATTACAACCCAAGAAAATATAACAGAATTGGAACAATTAAAAAAAGAGAATTTAATACTTCAAACTAAGCTCGAAGATTACGAAAATAGAGCCAGACGTTCAAACTTGCGCATAAGGGGAATACCTGAAACTGTGACAGACCTGCAATCTACTATTACTGCTCTATTACAAGAACTAAAGCCAGATATCCCTATTGAACGTTTAGAACTGGACAGAATACACAGAGCCCTCACAGCCAAAAAGAAAGATGGACCCCCACGTGATATAATCACAAAATTTCATTATTACAGAACGAAAGAACAAATACTAATTGCTGCAAGAGAAAAAAAGGAACTTAATTTTCAAGGACACAATTATCAAATTTTTGCTGACCTATCCCAACTTACTATTACTAAAAGACGATCCATGAAACCCCAACTAATGGAACTGCAACGCCACAACATTATGTATCAATGGGGCTTCCCCTTTTCAGTCAGATTTAACTACCAAGGTACAATTTACAGAAGCAGATCAGCAGATGAACTACAACAAACCCTTTTAAAATTAAATCTGACAGAACCCACAAGCAGCAACACTCCCACACGCAGAAGAATAGCGTCATCTTCACCTTCAGGCAGCACCCAGAAAATTTCAGAACAAAATGGGAATCATCATTCTCACAAAAGAGGTCGTTATGCCACATCATCCATGGACCAAGAAGATTCAATGGACTGAAATCCTAATTCCTGATATCTCTTCATTTATTATACTAAGAGATGGTTCTCTATAAAAAACCTATATTTATAACTGAATGTAACTGCATTCTGATAGTCACACACTGTGTGGGATCATGTTACATTCCAGTTATATTTCTTATTACTTCTGATTCATATAGCCTTAGAATATATAAGTGAAATAAAGAAATTCTTGTTCAGTTATATATTATCAGGTAATAACAATAGATTTATTACTTTTTAGGACAAATATGTTCAATAATCCAGAAGTAATGGAAGCTTTTTCTTTCTTTTCTTAAAACAAATATATTATTACCTAACTAGTTCCTAGAATTATGTTTTTGTTTATTCTAATCTGAAGCAATACAACCTCAATTTTATGAGTTAACATATCTAAACAGTTACATATGAATAAAATATGTAATTGTTTACTCTAAAAGGGTTAAAATCCCAAAATAATTCAAACTATCTTCATCAATACCAAAGTTATTAACAGTACCTTTCTAACTGAATTATTTAGCCTAGGGCAAGACTAACCATATACAACCACCCTGGAATAAATAATTTCAACAAAAACTATATTCTGCACTCCAATTAATGAAACATCATTTTGATGTCTTTTGACATAGCACTTCTCTCCTGTAAGCGGAAGATCCGTGTACCCCCATTAGCCCTCCTCATTCTCCCAACCATATTATGTGGGAGTGTGACGAAGGCACTTATTCCCCTGAGAGAGATATTTATTCTCTTTCACGGGTAAATTGTGATTACTTGCAAAAAATAATTTATACAATGTATCATCTAATCTCATATGTTTTTTGTTTACTCTTTACTCCAGAATTCACTGGTTTCTTTTCTATCTATTCATCTCTTCAGTCCACACAGGTTGATCTGCGCAGTCAGCTCTGCATAACAAAAAGTAAGTCAAAACTATTTGATCTATTGCCATGGCACCACTGAATATACTTTCCCTGAATGTTCAGGGAATAAATGTCCCTCAAAAAAGGACCAAAGCCTTCCGTACTTTCCATAACAAGAAGGCTCACATAGTATGCCTCCAAGAAACACACTTCACCAAAGATTCTACTCCAAAATATATTTCTCCTTTTTATCAACAAATTTACACGGCTTCTGCCTGTACCAAGCAAAGGGGAACTCTAATTGCATTTCACCGATCCACACCATTCACCTTATCATCAGAAATTAAAGACCCAGAAGGTAGATACCTGATACTCATGGGTTATATAATGGATACAGCAATCACGGTGATTTCCTACTACGCTCCTAACAAACAACCTACACCATTCCTCTCACATATATTACAAGTGATTAATACACACAAAATAGGAACAGTGATAATGTGTGGGGATTCAAACCAGGTCCTCCTCCCATTTCTAGATAAATCACCTTTTACACCATCCAAAATAACCTCTAGATTACCTTTTTCTCAACTTCTTTCCAAATACAATCTGGTAGATTCATGGAGAGAAAGTAACCCAATGAAAAAGAAATTCACTTATTTCTCGCACCCTCATCAAACCTTCACCAGAATAGATCATATTTTTCTAACAATAGGAATGATACCAGAAATTATTGCATCAGATATAATTCCGATTCCGTGGTCTGACCATAATGCAGTATACACTACTATAGCCTCAGCCATACCAAAAGCGCATGACCCAACGTGGTACTTACCGGACATAATGCTCAAACACCCACTACATCAGATGGCCATTGAACAAGCTTTAAAGGAATACATATCAATTAATAATACAACAGACATCTCCCCAATAACACTGTGGGAAGCTCATAAGCCTGTCTTGCGTGGTACAATACAAAGACAAATGGCACTATTTAAACGGGAACGCAAAAATCTAGCAAAAAAACTAGAACTCAATTTTAATGCAGCCTACATATCATTTCAAGATAATCCATCTCAGAGTACAAAATCTCATCTGGAAAAATCTAGATTGGAATACGATCTATTTCTCACTGAGTCAGTTGATAAATCCCTCAAACGCTCCAAACACAATTTCTACATGAATACAAACAAACCAGGTACATATTTGGCTCGGGCATTAAATTCAACTAACAAATCTTTCAAACCAATACGTTTGAAATTATCAAAAAATGTTTACACTTGTAATCCAGTTAAAATAGTCCATCAATTTCACTCACATCTCGCAACTTTATACAAGACAAACAATGAATTTAATCCTACAGAAGCTGAATCCTTCTTCTCAAAAATAACCTTACCTGAGTTATCTCAGAATCAAAAAAGCAGTTTGGATGAGCCTATAACTATAGATGAAGTTGCTAACGCCATAAAAGACCTAAAACTTAACAAAAGACCAGGCCCAGACGGCTACTCGGCTTTATATTATAAAACATTCTCAGAAATACTCTCTCCCATTCTCACTGTAACTTTTAACAAACTTCTAGATGGACATTCTTTTCGGCAAGAAACACTAATGGCAATTGTTTGTATGATCCCAAAACCCCTTTCTGATGATACTTCCTGTGTGAATTATCGGCCTATCTCTCTGTTAAACCTCGATATTAAATTATTAGCAAAAATAATAGCAAAACGCCTCAATAGCATTATAGGAAAATTAATACATAGAGATCAAGTAGACTTCATGCCAAATAGACAGGCAGGCAATAATATACGCAGGGCAGTGTTATTGGCACATATTGCTAAAAAACGGAAAATCCCTTTATGTTTTCTATCTCTCGATATTAAGAGGGCATTTGACACAGTATCCTGGCAATATATGCAATATTCATTACAAAAATGGGGTTTTGGACCCCACTTTTTAACATGGATCAAAGCATTATATAATAAACCCAAAGCCTATATAAAATATGCTGGATACAAATCTGAAGCCTTTAATATCGAAAGAGGTACCCGACAGGGTTGCCCATTATCTCCTTTATTATTTGCCCTTATACTCGAACCCATGGCCCAATACATCAGAACAAACCAAGCTATAACTGGCATTGAAGTAGGAGGTATTACACACAAATTATGTATATTTGCAGACGATATATTACTTTTTCTATCATCACCACAGGTCTCTGGTCCTAACTTAATACCAGCTCTTGATGGATTTGCAGCCCTATCCGGCCTTATGATTAATCCTAAGAAATGCCTAGTGCTTAATATTTCACTCACAAACATGGAATTGATCCCGGCTAGGGCTGCACTCCCATTCACATGGGCAGAAAAATCAATCCCATATCTTGGAATTCATTTAACAGCATCTCATTCTGACTTATTCTCAACCAATTATCCTCCTGTATTAAGACAGATCACAAATCTAATAAAACAATGGTCGCAACTTCCTTTATCCTGGATAGGGAAGATTAATGCAATCAAAATTACTATTCTACCCAAATTGCTTTATCTATTCAGAGTCCTCCCTATTCCAATTCCTTCCTATTTTTTGAGAATAGTACAAAAAAGAGCAACTTCGTTTATATGGGGCTCTTCTAAACCACGTATACCTATACACACACTACATCTTCCCAAAAATAAAGGAGGCCTGGGATACCCTAATTTTACTAACTACTACAGAGCAGCACATTTGGCCAGTCTGTCCAAATACCATGCAAAACAGGAAATCCCATTATGGGTATTTATAGAGGCTTCAGAAAATGACCCTCTATTAATATCAAATTTATTATGGCTTGATCCTAAAGACCGCTTTAAAATTCATAATCCCATAACTAAACACTTCTTATCTCTCTGGGATAAACTAAAAACCAAATATCAGTTACAATCTCCACATAATCCTCTCCTTTCTTTTATCAGAAATCCAGCCTTTTATCCGGCATGGATCTACCCAAATTCTTTTAAAGCTTGGACAACATCAGGCATTCAGACACTAAATGACTTCATAGCATCTAAATCATTCCTTTCATTCCCATCGCTTAGAGAAAAATATGATCTACCAAACTCTGAGATATTTAGATATCTCCAAATCAAAAATTTCTATACACCATTCCTAAAGGGGGATACACCATTATCCCAATTATCCATTTTTGAATCAATCTGTACAAAAGATCCATTTGCTAAAGGTACAATTTCATCACTTTATAATCAATTATATGGAGTAGCAAATCTTAATAGACCCTCTTACGTTCAGAGGTGGGAGGAGGACCTGGGACGAACTTTAGAAGACACGGACTGGTCTAACATATGGCTCACATCTAAGTCATCTTCACCCAACATCTTAGCACTGGAGACAAATTATAAAGTCCTAACTCGCTGGTACCTTGTACCCGCTAGAGTGGCAAAATATTCACCTAATACCTCAACTCTTTGTTTTCGAGGATGCCCAGAAATAGGCACATATTTACACATATGGTGGACGTGCCCAGTAATCCAAACCTTCTGGAAGGAAGTCTTCGTGATTGCATCTAAAATATTTAAAAAATAATACAACCAGATCCATATTTAACTTTACTTAATCTAAAACCGGAATGGTTAACACTCTCTCAATTCAAACTTATGATCCAACTAATAACGGCTGCAAAACAAACAGTGGCCAAGGCATGGAAATCTCCTACATTGGTACTAGCAGAAACAATTCACAGAATGAATAATACAATGTCCCATGCTAAGATGGTAGCCATCGATCAAAATCAAATTCCAAAATTTGAAAAACTTTGGCATCCTTGGATAAAACAACAGTTCCTGTCAAACTTCAATGACTCTGTCCTGTTGCCATGGTAACAGATTAAATGACTTACAGAGACACCCATTCTAAGGCTTCAAAGAGAACTAAAAAGAATAATAAACTGACGAGCGGGACAACCTTGTGGACCATACCTCTACCTTTCAACCCTTTTTCTTCTTTCTCTTTCCTTTTCTCCACCTTACGATTAAAGCTCATTATCAGAATTTATTTGACCTATATACACTCTACTTGTAAACAATATGTATAGTAGGTATAAATCATTTAAATACATACAAAAGTAACTAAGGAAATGATATATATCTTTAATTTAGGTTTACGTGAACCCAATGTTTAATATTTGAAATTTCATGATATTTACCTATATAAACCCTACTGTAAAACAATGAGCTTACTTTATAGATCCTTGTAAACTTACTTTATGTATCTTTATAACATTGTATACTCAATAAACTTCTTTTGACAAGGAAAAAAATATATAAATAAAACTGATCAGGAGAGTGTATAAGAAAATCGGTAAAAAATTAGAAAAGGAGAGGATATGGGACCCTGTGTACATAATCGCATGGGGTGCAGAAGATTAATAGTCGCTAAGAAAGCAATTCAGGTCAAACTCGATGTTAAGCCCTTTGGGTACAAGAGTGTCCAAAGAAAAGATCCATTGGGACTCGAGTTGACTTAGAATTCTCACTTTGTGTCCCCCACGCCATGGTTTGGTGTAGGGCACAATACCCCAAAATCTCAGATGGCTAGGGTCTCTATTGTGACATTTATCAAAATGCCTAGAGACATTGTGTTTGTCATACCCCTTTTGAATGTTTTGAACATGTTCCTTGATACGAATTCTCAATAGCCTTTTGGTACGGCCAATGTATTGGAGGCCACAGCTGCACTCCAATATATAGACCGCTCCCTCAGAATTACACCCAATAAACTTGTTGATCTCATATTTTGTGCCATTGCTGTTTGATGGGTAAGAAAACACTTTTTGGTTCGGACGTTTAGTACAGGTACAGGCATAACATCGTTTACAAGGGTAAAATCCCTTGCCTGTGAAGAAAGAAAATTGTTTCTTTGGAGGATCAATCACGCTTTTAACTAACCAATCTTAGTGTGGGTGCCCTTTTGTAGATAAATTTAGGTTTATCTGGTAGCACCTCCCTGAGCCCTCTATCAGATTTCAAAATATGCCAGTGTCGTGATATGATGCTTTCGATCTTCTTATATTGAGAGTTGTACTCAAGGACTAGGGGCACCTGATCCTGTTGACATGTTGGTCTTTTGTCTTCAAGCAATACTGGTCATTTGTCCTATTTCTTCGATTTTTTTCCCTTATAAACTCTTGATTGTAACCTTTATGAATCTCTCTCCAATCAGACTGGCCTGCATGTAGAAGTCTTTTTCAAGAGTACAATTACGTCTTAGTCGCATGATCTGGCCTTTAGGGAGTATCTACTCTGAGTATTTGAAGCATTTGTTTCGTGTCACGAAGATAGGCCTTAGTGCTTTGTACAGCCGGTTGAAGATATTTGTCGATGTATTCTCCCAATCTTGCTGTGATTGATTCTATACCGTTAACAATCGGTCTTAAAGGGGGATCGGTTTTATCCGTATGGATTTTCGGTAATTATATTATCTATTTGACATTTTATTGGATGTCCCCTCTCCCGCTGGACTAACCACTTGTTTTTTTTTTTTTTTGTTTTTTTTTTTATAATTTTGCTGATTTTTGTATTCTCGTTTTTACTGTATACTTGCCCCTTTTTATACACTTTTTAGTTTGCTAGACGTTTCCAAGTTTATTTATATTTTTTTCCCAGGATTACATATATTAGTTGACTGCTATGCACCTTGCAGTGTGCGCGGCTTGCTGCGCCTCTTGGCTGCCTTTTATTAAGCATGATTATGACTACTAGTGCCTCTTTTAATGTAAGAGTGAGACCTCAACAAAATGGCCAACAGATTTGTCCAGTGCTGGGTTCACCCAGTGCAGTGGCGAGCTTCGGGAAAATGGCCACCGGGCGTCCATTTTTGTAGTGGCGGGCTTTGAGAAAATGGCCACCAAACGCCCATTACATAGAGACCATATAAAAGCATAGACTCTTCACCCCGTGTTATCCTCTAATGAAGTCACGTGACGTGATGATACGCATCAGGATTGGAGCACGGGAACTGTCACAGACTGACGATAGGATACGAGCTCGGTGCTCGTGGATGTTTTTTACTATAGCCTTCTGCTAAATGTAAGTGTACCATGTTGTTTTTAACCTAATAAACTGATTTATATACGGGATCACGCTATGTGCACTCTCTTCCAACACTCCACATATATTCATCTCATTGTGACGAGCATTGAGGAAATGGGGACGGTTTGAAGACACCCTTTTGAGGTATACGAACTCAGCTTTCGTTAAATTGACGCCTACACTCATTTTACAAAAGTGAGTGCATCCCCCTTCTGTGTCCTGTCCCATCCTGCACACCCACCACCCGAATCGCCTGAACTACTGGATGGGACCCTTGCCTGCTGGTGATTTGTTATTGAAATACAAGCTGTTGTCTTGCAGCAGTAAGGTGAGCTGCTTGCGAGCACAGAGGTGTCCCCACTGAAGACTTTTTTCCCTTTCCTGTGGCTTGTGGACTTGCCTTTTTTGGAACTGATGACTCATTGTTTGAGCACTTTGTATTACAAGGTGGTGGGACTGTTCACCATTTATTTATTTACTTGGAGTCACTAATAAGAATTTGCTGAGTTACCACATATGTGCTAGTATGATACTAGTCCTTTTGCACTGAGATTCCTTTTTTTTTTGTTTCAGTATTTACAATATTTTTTATGTGCTAGTATGATACTAGCCCTCATGCACATGGACTTTTCTTGATTTATATTTGGTTCATTTTTTTTTTGTACCCACACTGTATTTGTCACACTTTTCTTGATTTATATTTGGTTAATTTTTTTTTTTGTACCCACACTGTATTTGTCACTCATTTATAGCTTTTTATATGTTTTAGGCAATTTTGTTTCCTCAGTCTATTCGGATTTAGTGCCCATGAGACCGCACTTTATTACATTTCATTATACTGTTATATTTTGTATAATTTTTTCATTTTGCCTTTCTGAAACTGATGACTCAGCACTTTGTAGCACTTTGTACTACAAGGTGGCGGGATTGTTTACCATTTATTTATTTACTTGGAGTCACCAATAAGTATTTGCTGAGTTACCACATATGTGCTAGTATGATACTAGTCCTTTTGCACTGAGAATTTTTTTTTTCTTTTGTTTCAGTATCTACAATATTTTTCATGTGCTAGTATGATACTAACCCTCATGCTCATTATACCTTTTGTAAAAAAAAATTTTTAATTTTTTCACTCACCTCTCTATACATTTGAGTTAGCCCCTTCCCCTTACTCTTCCCCCTTTCCCCTTTTTATCATAGCGCAATCACCACTCACTTTATTCATACCACTTTTGTCTGTTTGGATCAGCCATTTTAGGTGTTGCAGCAGTGCCCCTTAGCACAGGTATTTCTGACAGGGCAGGAGTTTCTTCATTATTTAAGCATTTTTAATACTGGTGTGCGAGTGCGCATGCACGTGCGCGCTGCCGGCATGTGAGTGCGCCGCTGGCGTGCGCATGTGCTGCTACAGTCCATGTCACGGCACCTCGTGCGTCACGACGGCGCAGGCACCTTGCGGTGGGCGGGTCACCGGCCACTGATCCGCGCACTGGCTTCCATGCTAAGGCTTTTTAAGCAAGGAGCTCCTGGCGTGCGTGTGGGGAAGGCAGAGAGAACGGTGGGCACGTGAGTCGGATGGTCTTGGACACTACGGTGACAGGTTTAAGACTGGTTGTAATTTGTGGGGAGTACTCCTTGTTTATTTCTCGTGTGTAAGCTATGTCTTCCAAAAAACGAGGAACAGGGAACAAGGCAAACCCAGGGGTAAGAGTCCCTCCACAAAAAGCAGGAGACCAACCCCATATTGATGCAGCCTCAGTTTCTACTGAAGGACCTGTGGTTTCTGACCTGCCTGAGCCGTTGCACTTGTCAGGCATAGTAGCCACTACCAATGTACCTGCCTCGGCTTACGTTGCAAAGGATGATTTGGCATCTGCCCTAGCGGGTCTTGAAGGCAAAATAGCTGGTATGATTGCCTCTGTAACACAAGGGGAAAGGAAGCGTAATAGATCTCCCTCCCCTGAGCCTGGGCCAAGTGGTGAGTCACTAGAGCTCCAGGACTCATATAGCCAGATGGGTCCAGGTAGCCTGGAACCAGAATGGGCAGAGGATCCAGAGGAGGTGGTCATGAAGGACCAGGAGGTAGGAGAGGCTGAAGATTCCTTGGCTGAGGACTCTGGCTCTGAAGAGCCAATTTCAGCCTCCCATTGTCAGAAGTTGTTTATACAATCTCTAATGGAGATGGTACGAATTGGGTTTAAATTACCCCCGGTTCAGGAGTCTGCACTCTCCTGTTCCACTCTGGGATCTTTGCGGCATAAACAAATTTCCCAAGCCTTTCCCTTGCATCCGTTGCTGGAGCAGGTGATTTATGTGGACTGGGAGCATCCCGACAGAATATACTTACCTCCCAAAAGGTTTTCCATTTTATACCCTATGGAGGAAAAGTTTAGGAAGAAATGGAGCACACCTTTGGTAGACGCTACCATAACTTCTGTAAATAAAAATTTAACCTGTCCAGTGGATAATGCCCAGGGTTTCAAGGATCCGGCTGATAAGAAGCTAGAGTCCTTATTAAAGGCCTCCTTCTCTGTTGCCAGTGCAGCAGTTCAGCCTGCTGTTGCAGCCATTGGGATTTGTCAATCCCTAAAGGATCGCTTTAAGAGGTTAGTGAAGAACATACCTTGCCAGGAGGAATCTGCTGAGGAACTATCAGAGATCCCTCATGCCTTGTGTTTTGTGATTGATGCCTTAAAGGACTCAATCCAACAAATGTCTCGTTTTGCGTTACTATCAGTTCATATGCGCAGAGTATTGTGGCTAAAGAACTGGTCTGCTGAGACACCATGTAAAAGGCTACTTGCTGCGTTTCCATTTCATGGAGAGCGCCTGTTTGGTGAAGATCTGGATAAATATATTCAAAAGATCTCTGGAGGAAAGAGCGCTCTGCTTCCTATTAAAAAGAAGGCTAAGCAGCCTTCTTACAAAATTCCTAATCCCCCAGGGCCTAGTGCCTTTTCCCCTAAGCAGTATTGACGGCCTCAGCCATCTGGATTTAAAAGACCTCAGGGTCAGAAAAAACCCTGGACCCAAAAGCCATCCAAGCCCCACTCCAAATCTACCTTGTGAAGGGGTGCCCCTGCTCTCACGGGTGGGGGGCAGGCTTCGGCTGTTTGGGGAGGCCTGGGAAGAACTGGTTTAAGACAGATGGGTAATTTCCACTGTGAAATACGGTTACAAAATAGAGTTCCGGGAGTTTCCCCCGAATCGCTTTCTACACTCAAGGATTCCGGTGGATCCAGAGAAAAGAAAATGCCTACTCCTAGCTTTACACCATCTGCTGTTGCAGGGAGTAATTATGGAGGTCCCGTACGAGGAAAGATTTAAAGGGTTTTACTCAAACCTATTCACCGTGCCGAAACCAAATGGGGAAGTAAGGCCCATTTTGGACCTCAAAGCTCTCAACTTCTTTGTAGACGTCCGATCCTACCGTATGGAATTGGTTCGTTCGGTAATAAGGTCCCTGAGAAAGGGGGACTATCTGGCGTCCATAGATATCAAGGACGCGTACCTTCATGTGCCGATTTTCGGTCCTCACCAAAGGTTCTTACGCTTCGCTGTAGAGGGCAGTAATTTCCAGTTTGTGGCACTGCCCTTCGGTCTTGCCACGGCTCCCAGGGTCTTCACAAAGATTCTGGCCCCAGTGTTGGCTTCCCTAAGATCTCTAGGGGTCTCCATAATAAGATACCTGGACAATCTACTTCTAAGGGAATGCTCTCGCCCTATGCTAGTTCTAAACATATCAAGAACAGTACGGGTTTTACAACGCCTAGGTTGGGTACTGAATTTTGACAAGTCAGCTCTTTGTCCGACCCAAGCCTTGGTATATCTGGGTCTGGTCTTGGACACTGCTCAAGAAAAAGTGTTTCTTCCGTCCTTAAAGGTCGCCTCCATAGTGGAGCTTGTACAGAAGTTGAAGAGAGATCCAACACCTTCTGTTCGGCTGTGCATGAGGTTATTGGGCAAGATGGTGTCAGCTTTCAGCGAAGTGCCATATGCACAGTTCCACTCCAGAATGTTTCAGAACAGCATCCTGAAGGCGTGGGACAAGTATGCTCGAACCTTGGATCAGCCTATGGTTCTATCTCCACAGGTCCTATGGAGCCTATCTTGGTGGTTAAGAACCAGCAACTTAAGAAAAGGGAAGTCTTTCCCACCAGTGGCCTGGAAAGTGGTGACCACGGACGCCAGTCTTCTCGGCTGGGGAGCAGTCCTACAGGAAGCATCCATTCAGGGAGTATGGTCCCAAACAGAGAGGACTCTGCCCATCAATCTCTTGGAGATGCGGGCAGCTCGTCTGGCCCTGCGATTCTGGATGTACAGGTTTGCGGGGCTTTCCTGTCAGGATTCAGTCCGACAATCCCACAGTAGTGGTATATGTCAACCACAAGGGAGGTACCAGGAGTCGGGCAGCCCAAAGAGAAGTAAATCATATACTGATCTGGGCATGTGCCGTTTCTGTCGGCAGTGTTTATCCCGCGGGTGGACAATTGGCAGGCGGATTTCCTAAGTCGCAGAAATTGTTACCAGGGGAATGGTCCCTGCATCCCGAGGTTTTTCTACAGATTTGCCAATACTGGGGGACCCCAGATGTGAATCTTCTGGCATCCAGATTCAATGCCAAACTAGACAGGTTTGTATCCAGGACCAAGGATCCGCTTGCTGACGGGACAAACGCGTTAGTGGTTCCTTGGGATCAGTATTCCCTGATATATGCCTTCCCTCCGTCCAGATCCTGATGCACTTACTGCGCAGGAAACGGGAGGAACAGAAGCCGGTGATCTTAGTGGTCCCAGCTTAGCCCAGGAGGTTGTGGTACTTGGAGATTGTGAAATTGGCAGTAGGGGACCCGTTAGTCCTTCCTTGCCGCCCAGACCTGTTGTCTCAAGGGCCCATATCCCATCCTTCTTTACGGTTGCTGAATTTGATGGCCTGGCTATTGAGACCAGACTATTGAAAGACCGTGGTATTATGGGTTCAGTCTTGTCCACCTTGATAAATGCTAGAAAGTCAGTTTCTAGAGCTATCTATTACAGAGTATGGAAGTCATACATTTCTTGGTGTGAGAAAAGGAAATGGGACCCTCGTAGGTATACGATTGGAAGAGTTCCCGCATTTCTTCAAACAGGAGTAGACTTGCAGCTCACTTTAGGGACAATTAAGGGACAGATTTCGGCATTATTGTTTATTTCAGAGACCAATTGCATCCCATTCTTTGGTGCGAACCTTTGTGAAGGGAGTAACGCACCTGAGGCCACTGCTTAAACCACCTTTATGTCCTTGGGACCTAAATTTGGTGCTTTCAGCCTTACAGAGTCAGCCCTTTGAACCTATTAGGCATATTCCTTTTGTCCTATTGACCAGGAAGTTAGTTTTCTTAATAGCTATAACATCGGCTAGAAAGGTGTCAGAATTGGCCGCCCTTTCTTGCAAGGAACCTTTCGTAGTTCTTCATCAGGACAGGGTGATCATGCGTCCTTGTCCAGATTTTCTACCAAAGGTAGTTTCCAAATTTCATTTGAATCAGGATATCATTTTACCTTCCTTTTTTCCTAACCCTAAGACTAGGGAGGAAAGGTCGCTTCACACACTAGATGTGGTGAGAGCGATAAAGGTTTACTTGGAAATGTCAGCTCCCTTTCAGAAAACTGACTGTGTTTTTGTCTTGCCTGAGGGTCCTAAAAGAGGACAGCCGGCAACAAGTTCATCTATATCCAGGTGGATTCACCAGACTATTGTCCAGGTGTATGGATCAAAGCGCAGGGTTCCACTCCGGATTTAAGAGCACACTCCACTAGAGGGGTTAGTGTAACATGGGCAGTACGCCAGCAGGTGTCTATGGCTCAGGTTTGCAAAGCAGCCGTTTGGTCTTCAGTTCATGCGTTCACCAGGTTTTACCAGGTGGATGTGAGATCTCAAAGTGAGACTGGTTTTGGCCACAGCGTGTTGCAGGCTGCTTTATAATCTCAGATCCATTGGGTCTAGGGATGATGTGTTTCCCCCCCCTCAGATGCATTGCTTTAGGACATCCCACATAGTCATTATTATGGTACTCTGTGTCCCGTGATGTACGATAAAGAAAAATTGATTTTTAAAACAGCTTACCTGTAAAATCCTTTTCTTGGAGTACATCACAGGACACAGAGGTCCCTCCCCTCTTTCTGGGCTCGTCATTGCTTGCTACAAAACTGAGGTCCTTCCGGTGTGGGAGGGGTTATATGGGAGGAACCGTCTTACTATTGGTTGCCAGTGTCCAATTACCTAAAGGTAAGTGTATAACCCCACATAGTCATTATTATGGTGCTCTGTGTCCCATGATGTACTCCAAGAAAAAGGATTTTACAGGTAAGCTGTTTTAAAAATCCATTTTTCACCAAAGCCCCCCCAACGGGACTCCAAAAACAAATTGTAAACCAATAATAAATTGCAAAAAATAAAAACTACCGAAATCGTCCACTGCTCTGCTGATATACAGACATGTGTGTGCTCTGGGGTGCACACCCTAATGCAATAAGCTGCACACACCTATGCTGCTGGATAAGTATTTTCTTGATGTCCCTATTCTGATTTACACACCGATTTGGCACTGTTTATTGGTGAGTCTTTTTTTTTTTTGTTTATATTGTATTACATCTTATTTGTGTTTTTTTTTTTAACAGATGAAAATGGCTCTGCTGAATTGCACCACCCATGCACTCTTTCAGGCTAAACAAAGTAAGGCTGCTTAGCATAATTCTATGTATATGCAATATTTTCTAACATGCAGAATAAAAGAAAAAAAAAACAGGATGCCAATTAACGATGCGGGGTGATGCACCCATTTTCATTTGATGTAGAATCCTAATGAAAAATCTAAAAATATGAAAAATGTAATGCGTACAGTTGTATCTGTTTCCCACGCATATAGAGCCCAATATCTTTCAAGTGACAATAAGAGTCCTGACTGTCCACCCCCTTCATGATGTCCGCTTGCTTTTTTTTTTTTTTTTCCCTCTAGAAGTCTATCAGTCAACATTAAAGGCCCTTCCTCTCGTCCTCTTTCTCTTCCTCTTTCTCTTCCTCTCTTCCTCTTTCTCTCTTCCTCTTTCTCTCTTCCTCTTTCTCTCTTCCTCTTTCTCTCTTCCTCTTTCTCTCATCCTCTTTTATCCTCTATTCCTCTTTCTTCCTCTTTCTCTTGTCCTCTTTCTCTCGTCCTTATTCTCATGTCCTCTCTTCCCCTCTTCCTCTCTTCCTCTTTCTCTCATCTCCTCCTTCTCTCGTCCTCTTGTCCCCTCGTCCTCTCTTGCTCACATCCTCTCCTTCTCTCGTCCTCTCCTTCTCTCGTCCTCTCATTCTCTCGTCCTCTCATTCTCTCGTCCTCTCATTCTCTCGTCCTCTCATTCTCTCGTCCTCTTGTCCTCCTTCTCTAGTCCCCTCCTTCTCTCGTCCTCTCACCCTCCTTCTCTCATCCTCTCCTTCTCTTGTCCTCTCATCCTCCTTCTCTCCTCCTCTCCTTCTCTCCTTCTCTCCTTCTCTCCTTCTCTCGTCCTCTTCCTCTCGTCCTCTCGTCCTCTTCCTCTCGTCCTCTTGTCCTCTTTCTCTCTTTCCCTCTCTTGTCCTTACTGTTTCAATAATTGACACTCACATAAAGTGTGCACTATTCGGTGCAGTATTATTCTGAGTCCAGGCTAGGAGGATGATGTTCCCCCGTGGCTGGTTCAGGACAGCCGGTGCACAATGGGAGTGGGTTGAACGATACTTGCCATCAGACATGGAGTAATCATGACCTCTAGTGGCAGCAAGACATTACTACAGGGGTAGAGTGAGGAAAGAAGTACTTTAGCATGTTTTTTTTTTTGGGGGGGGGTTCTCTTAATGGGCTATTCACTTTTTGTAGCTACAATTCTGTTAAGAATCCTTTTAGAATTAAAGACAATTTTCCTATACAGTAATGTATGATGTGAAGTCTTGCAGTATTGGTCATTTTTTTTTTTTTTTACCCCCCACAAATCAAGCTTTATTTTGGTGGCATTTCATCCCCTCTGCGTTGTACTATAAACAGAGCAACAATTTTGAGATTTTTTTTTTTTTTGCTATAATACATATCCGAAAAAAAAAATAAAACAAATTTATTAATCAGTTTAGGCTGATATATATTCTACATATTTTTAGTAAAAAAAAAAAAATCCACAAAAGAGGCGACAAGGCCACACTTAGCGGACTAGGCCTAAGCTGCGGCCTCGCCTAGAAAATCCTGCCTGCGGCCTCACACGGCCGGTGCGGTCCCCGTCCGGAGGTCGCCAACGGAAGTTCAGACCCGCTCTCCCTGTCCCTACTCCTGATGCATTCCCTGGGGTATGCAAAGAAGAGTCAGCCCAGATCCCAGAAAAAGGCCACAAAGCCCGACATCAGACAGGGCCGCAGCCGCGGCCTTGCCTAAGACTCCTGCCAGGATGGAGAACCAGGCAGAAGACCCTGACAGGATGCCTGGCACGGTGGACGATTTTAAAGCAGTTCTACAGGCCATAACCACTTTGACCGGTAAAGTGGATCATATTCAAGCGAATGTAGAATTTATTAGGAAGGATTTTGATGCCTTTTGGGGAAGAGTATCTGAGGTGGAGCAACGGATATCCCAGGCGGAGGATACGGTGCGTGACCATGGGGCTGACATTCATCCACTTAAAGCCAGGGTAAAGACGCTCGAGTCCCATGCAGAAGGTGCAGAGAACCGCAACAGAAGGAATAACCTGCGCATATTGGGACGCCCTGAGGGGGCAGAGGGCACGAATCCTAAGGACTTCGCTGAATGTTTATTGCAACAACTACTTCCTGCAGCACATTTTCCCCGTTCTTTACTGTGGAAAGGGCCCACCGCATACCCACCACCAGGGGGCACCGCCCTGTACCTTCATCTACAAACTCCTTCATTTTTGGGACAGAGATGTTGTGATGAGAGAGGCCAGAGCCCAAGGCGAACTCCACTTCGAAAATGCTAAGCTTCTAATTTTCCCGGATTATTCGCTGGAAACCCAAAAGCAATGGAAATCCTTTGAGGCTGTTAGAGTGAGGCTTCTCTCTTATCATATTAAATACAGAATGCTGTTTCCGGCCAGGCTGAGGGTGGAAGACGGGGAGTCTGTACAGTTCTTTGTGTCCCCAGAAGAGGCCTCCGCCTGGATCGACACACTCCCGCCCAGATAAGTAACCTACTTGATCGCCCGCTTAAGCGGACTGATATTTCTACAGTTTTTCCTGTACCGTGCCTTTTCCTACCTGTTGGTCTGGGTCTTCCTACTAGATTCTGACACCCTCCACATGTTGTGGCTTTTTTCTTCTGAACTCTAGAGGGTCAGACAACTAGGCCTCAAGAGGTTTTTCGAGGCCTCACTACTGCAAAGGTGGCTTCAGGTCTGTATCCTACTTCTGCCTCTCCCCCTCCCCCACCTTTCAACATCCTGGACCCAGGCCCACTATCGACTTCGAATGGAAAACATGTACTCAGTTACCTTTATTCATACGGTTGGGAATCCGGCCTTTAACTGCCTTAACCATATGTGGCCTTACAGACGTGTCTCTCTTATACATTGGGCCAAACAGGGCCTCCTGACCTACACTGTCCACTGCCACTCTGTTTTATAGCGGCATGTAATTACAATTCTTGATCTAATATTTCACAGCAGGGCTGGTTTCTGCGCCCACCAAGAGTAACTGTGAGGACTTACAGTGTTGTGCCACCAGCACCACCACCAAAGGCCCAATTTTTCTGGCCCTGTTCAACAGGGGCATGTAATTACAATTCTTGATCTAATATTTCACAGCAGGGCCCTGTGAGGGCTTACAGTGTTGTGGCCACAACAACACCTAAGGCACAAATTTCTGCTGAGTATATAGGGCAGGACCCTACTTTCAAACATCCAACTTACAAATGACTCCTACTTGCAAACGGAAGGAGACAACAGGAAGTGAGATGAAATCTACCCCATAGGAAGGGAAATTATGTCCTGTAAGAGTTAATATGGGAAAAACTTTTCTTCTTTACACTGATGCTTTATCACCAATCATTGTTTCACTAAAATCCCCAAATTTTCAAAAAACATTTGTCATTGGGACAAAAAGTGAGATGAAATCTTTGAAGAGAAGCACAGACAGCAAATCAAATGTCTCAGGGGTGATAACCCTTCCCTATGTTTTCCAAAAAGCATAAAAACAGATTTTTTGAATGGAGCTAAACACGTTAAAAATGTACCAGTTCAAAATTACAAACAGATTCTATTTAACAACAAACCTACAGTCCCTGTCTTGTTTGCACTGCCTGTATACTGCTGTTCAGAGTATATAGGGCCTGGGGGCCCCACACCTTTCCTTTTTTAATTTGGGTGCGGGGTTCCCCTTAATATTCATACAAGACCCAAAGGGCCTGGTAATGGACTTGGGGGTACCCATGCAGTTTGTCTTACTGATTTTCATCCATATTGCCAGGACCAGACATTACATTAAAGCCGCAAGCAGTTTTAAATGAGATTTTTTCCTTTAAAAATGTCATTTTGTGCAGGGACTGTTCTAAGCAGGGGAAACACGCGCCACTTTACAGGCATACTATAGACACCCCCCGGGTACGATATTTAAAGGAATATTTCACTTCTTTTTTTTTTTTTACTTTAAGCATCATTAAAATCACTGCTCCCGAAAAAACGGCCGTTTTTAAAAGTTTTTTTTGCATTGATACATGTCCCCTGGGGCAAACACGGGTCCCCAAACCCTTTTTAGGACAATAAACCAAAAAAGTAAAAAATTACTGCGCTTCCCAATAGACTAAGCTGCAGTTCTAATTGTAGGCAACAAAAATACATATATCAGAATAATCAAAAGAACCGCGCTAACAAATGAATTATATAAATGTGAATAAACCACAAACTGCCAAAATTAGTGAAAACTAATCATTAGAAGTACAACACAATATGTAAATTAAAAACACACAGTGTAATATATAGTCCAAACCAAATTGTGATAAATGAAAACCATTAGTGACTTGAAATAAAAAATGAATAAAAAATAAATAACAATAAATGAAAAAAGAAAAGAAAAATCCTTGAGGCCAAATAAATACACGAAATGGTGATTGAAAAGTTCATCAGCAAGCACCCAGTGAAAAATCCGCCACCTATAAAAATACACGCTTACCAAAGGCAAGCTTTATAACAGCTTATATGTTGAAATCCACTCAGTGGGGACAACACCATCAATCTCTTTACAGAGGAAGGACAACGGGAACCGTCCAATAAAACCGAATGGTCAGCAAGGGGAACCCAGGGAAATAAAAGATACATTCTCCATAGTGTGAATCAGTATGAACAATTTATTAAAATAAAGGGATAATTGCACTTACATAGGAAGCACGATTAAAAGCGTGTAAAAATGGAACAGCTGGCCGGCCTGCATACACCCGTTCACAGTGGGATAGAAACGATGACGTCAGCGCATCTGCCTTCCGACGTACGTTTCGTCCTATTGGACGTTGTCATAGGAACGGGTTTTTTTCATTTACATATTGTGTTGTACTTCTAATGATTAGTTTTCACTAATTTTGGCAGTTTGTGGTTTATTCACATTTATATAATTCATTTGTTAGCGTGGTTCTTTTTAGGACAATACCAAATTAGCCTTTAAAATGATTGAATTGATTTTGAACGTTTGAGTCCCATAGACGTCAATGGGGTTCTAATGTTCCTGCAAATTTTCAGTCCGTTCGCAGGTTCTGGTGCGAACCGAACCGGGGTATGTTCGGCTCATCCCTATTCACAAGCGATGTTAACATATATGTCACTAGATGTTTGAGATGACACGTCCTGACCTATATGGTGGTCCGAACCTTGCATCTTATTTTGGGTGGAGACCCACGGCTTGAAAATGTGCCACTACATGATTATGGCTGACTGTACTATTGTCTTATGGAACACTAGGGGCTTGAACTCTTCTGTGAAACGGTTCTTAGTATTTCAATTTCTCAAAACCTATCATCTCCAAATATGTTTATTACATGAAACTCACTTGACAGGCAGTAAGCTCCTGAGCCTTAGACAGCCCTGGGTGGGGCATCAATATCACTCCACTTACACCAATTACTCTAGGGGGGTCAGCATTCTAGTTCATAAATCTCTACCGTTCAAGCTGCTAGAGCTGGAACTAGAACCGAAGGGGTCGTTTTGTTATCCTTCATGCTATGGTAGATTAGAACTAGTGGTGGTGGGTTTGTACCTGCCCCTCCACGAGATTACTTAATCAGCTTGTCTCTAAAATTGTCACCTACGCTACAGACAATGTGGTGATGCTGGGAGATTTTAACCTGGCCCCGGACCCTGGGGTGGACAGACTCTAACCTGGAGCAGGCACATCTTCATAGCTGCTCTCCTGGGCGGAAGCCTCTAACCTGACTGATGTATGGAGATGGCGCAACACCTCCCGAAGGACCTACACATGTCACTCAGCTTCTCACAAGACCCTATCACGCATAGATCTTGCCTACGCGGGGGGGTCTGTTTTACCCAGGGTTAGGGATATTACCATTCTCCCTGTGGCATATCCGATCACGCTCCGCTTGCTTTGAAGCTGTGCGTGTCCTATTCGCCGGGCGAGAATCTCTGGAGATTATCCAGATTCTGGCTGGCTGATTCCAGAATATCAGAACCATATAGGTCTGAGGCGGCGCAGTATTGGCGAGATTTGGACCATCGGTATCTCTGACCACGTCTTGGGACGCATTTAAAGCCTTCACTAGGGGCAACCTACAGTCACATATCTGTAGGATCCGTAAGAATCTGAGGGAGAAGACCCGAAGGGCTGAGGAGAAGGTGGCGGTACTTGAGAAGGAGTACTCGGAGTCCCAGACTCTGAGAGCATACTCTGACTTTCAGTCAGCATTGCGGGATGTTCTCCTATAGGGATGAGCTTCGAGTTCGAGTCGAACTCATGTTCGACTCGAACATTGGCTGTTCGCAAGTTCACCGAACAGCGAACAATTTGGGGTGTTCGCGGCAAATTCGAATGCCGCGGAACACCCTTTAAAAGTCTATGGGAGAAATCAAAAGTGCTAATTTTAAAGGCTAATATGCAAGTTATTGTCATAAAAAGTGTTTGGGGACCTGGGTCCTGCCCCAGGGGACATGGATCAATGCAAAAAAAAGTTTTAAAAACGGCCGTTTTTTCAGGAGCAGTGATTTTAATAATACTTAAAGTCAATCAATAAAAGTGTAATATCCCTTTAAATTTCGTACCTGGGGGGTGTCTATAGTGTGCCTGTAAAGGGGCGCATGTTTCCTGTGTTTAGAACAGTCTGACAGCAAAATGACATTTTGAAGGAAAAAACTCATTTAAAACTACCCGCGGCTATTGCATTGCCGACAATACACATAGAAGTTCATTGATAAAAACGGCATGGGAATTCCCCAAAGGGGAACCCCGAACCAAAATTAAAAAAAAAAAATGACGTGGGGGTCCCCCTAAATTCCATACCAGGCCCTTCAGGTCTGGTATGGATATTAAGGGGAACCCCGGCCAAAATTTTTTTAAAAAAATGACGTGGGGTTCCCCCTAAATTCCATACCAGACCCTTCAGGTCTGGTATGGATTTTAAGGGGAACCCCGCGCCAAAAAAAAAAAAAAAAAAACGGCGTGGGGTCCCCCCAAGAATCCATACCAGACCCTTATCCGAGCACGCAACCTGGCAGGCCGCAGGAAAAGAGGGGGGGACAAGAGTGCGGCCCCCCTCCCTCCTGAACCGTACCAGGCCACATGCCCTCAACATTGGGAGGGTGCTTTGGGGTAGCCCCCCAAAACACCTTGTCCCCATGTTGATGAGGACAAGGGCCTCATCCCCACAACCCTGGCCGGTGGTTGTGGGGGTCTGCGGGCGGGGGGCTTATCGGAATCTGGAAGCCCCCTTTTACAAGGTGACCCCCAGATCCCGGCCCCCCCCCTGTGTGAAATGGTAAGGGGGTACATAAGTACCCCTACCATTTCACGAAAAAAGTGTCAAAAATGTTAAAAATGACAAGAGACAGTTTTTGACAATTCCTTTATTTAAATGCTTCTTCTTTCTTCTATCTTGCTTCATCTTCTGGTTCTTCTGGCTCTTCTGGTTCTTCTGGTTCTTCCTCCGGCGTTCTCGTCCAGCATCTCCTCCGCGGCGTCTTCTGTCTTCTTCTCCTCGGGCCGCTCCGCACCCATGGCATGGGGGGGAGGCTCCCGCTCTTCTCTTCTTCTCTTCTTCTTTTCTTCTTTTCTTCTTTTCTTCTCTTCTTCTCTTCTTCTTCATTTTCTTCTCCGGGCCGCTCCGCAATCCATGCTGGCATGGAGGGAGGCTCCCGCTGTGTGACGGCGCTCCTCGTCTGACAGTTCTTAAATAACGGGGGGCGGGGCCACCCGGTGACCCCGCCCCCCTCTGACGCACGGTGACTTGACGGGACTTCCCTGTGGCATTCCCCGTGACGTCACAGGGAAGTCCCGTCAAGTCACCGTGCGTCAGAGGGGGGCGGGGTCACCGGGTGGCCCCGCCCCCCTCCGTTATTTAAGAACTGTCAGACGAGGAGCGCCGTCACACAGCGGGAGCCTCCCTCCATGCCAGCATGGATTGCGGAGCGGCCCGGAGAAGAAAATGAAGAAGAAGAGAAGAAGAGAAGAAGAGAAGAAGAGAAGAAGAGAAGAAGAGAAGAAGAGAAGAAGAGAAGAAGAGAAGAAGAGAAGAAGAGAAGAAGAGAAGAAGAGAAGAGCGGGAGCCTCCCCCCCATGCCATGGGTGCGGAGCGGCCCGAGGAGAAGAAGACAGAAGACGCCGCGGAGGAGATGCTGGACGAGAACGCCGGAGGAAGAACCAGAAGAACCAGAAGAGCCAGAAGAACCAGAAGATGAAGCAAGATAGAAGAAAGAAGAAGCATTTAAATAAAGGAATTGTCAAAAACTGTCTCTTGTCATTTTTAACATTTTTGACACTTTTTTCGTGAAATGGTAGGGGTACTTATGTACCCCCTTACCATTTCACACAGGGGGGGGGCCGGGATCTGGGGGTCACCTTGTTAAAGGGGGCTTCCAGATTCCGATAAGCCCCCCGCCCGCAGACCCCCACAACCACCGGCCAGGGTTGTGGGGATGAGGCCCTTGTCCTCATCAACATGGGGACAAGGTGTTTTGGGGGGCTACCCCAAAGCACCCTCCCAATGTTGAGGGCATGTGGCCTGGTACGGCTCAGGAGGGAGGGGGGGCCGCACTCTCGTCCCCCCCTCTTTTCCTGCGGCCTGCCAGGTTGCGTGCTCGGATAAGGGTCTGGTATGGATTTTTGGGGGGACCCCACGCCGTTTTTTTTTTTTTTTTTTTGGCGCGGGGTTCCCCTTAAAATCCATACCAGACCTGAAGGGTCTGGTATGGAATTTAGGGGGAACCCCACGTCATTTTTTTTTTTAATTTTGGCCGGGGTTCCCCTTACTATCCATACCAGACCTGAAGGGCCTGGTATGGAATTTAGGGGGACCCCCACGTCATTTTTTTTTTTTAATTTTGGTTCGGGGTTCCCCTTTGGGGAATTCCCATGCCGTTTTTATCAATGAACTTCTATGTGTATTGTCGGCAATGCAATAGCCGCGGGTAGTTTTAAATGAGTTTTTTCCTTCAAAATGTCATTTTGCTGTCAGACTGTTCTAAACACAGGAAACATGCGCCCCTTTACAGGCACACTATAGACACCCCCCAGGTACGAAATTTAAAGGGATATTACACTTTTATTGTTTGACTTTAAGCATTATTAAAATCACTGCTCCTGAAAAAACGGCCGTTTTTAAAACTTTTTTTTGCATTGATCCATGTCCCCTGGGGCAGGACCCAGGTCCCCAAACACTTTTTATGACAATAACTTGCATATAAGCCTTGAAAATTAGCACTTTTGATTATTCATGTTCGTGTCCCATAGACTTTAACGGTGTTCGCATGTTCGAACGAACTTTTTTCCTGTTCGCATGTTCTGGTGCGAACCGAACAGGGGGGTGTTCGGCTCATCCCTATTCTCCTACTACGAACGTCAGCTACTAAGACTAAATTTCTGCATCAGTCCCAAAGAATTTTCAAGCACAGGGAAAAAAACGGTAGTATGCTGGCATGGCTGGAGAGGGAAAACTCTTCCCCGGTGACTATTTCGACCATTCATGACATGGACGGGACGACCCAGCAGATCCCTCATCCATTAATGACAGATTTGCATCATTCTACCGGGAGCTCTATGCTTCTCAAATGATTTGCACAGATGCCAAACTGATGACCTATCTCGACGGGGTGGAGCCCCCTTGCCTGACATTTAGAGAAGCTTTAGACGATCCTATCCTACTAGAGGGATTGCAGAGGGCTGTGGCCTCCTTGCAAAATGGCAAAACGCCAGGCCCGGATGGGATACCTGCTGAATTCTTTAAAACTTATGTAGAAGAAATAATACCATACAATACACCAATACAGTGCTGTGACATGCCATGGAGGGGAATTCATTGCCCCTAACAATGTCTGAGGCAGTTATAGTAGTCATCCTTAAACCGGGCAAGCCTCCTGAACAGTGCTCTTCATATCGCCCTATCTCTCTCCTTAATATGGATGCCAAGGTGTTAGCTGGTCGATTGAACACTGTGATTACGGCACTGGTGCACGCGGACCAGTCTGGATTTATGCTGGGCAGAGGGACCGACATAAACATCCGGCGTCTCCTCACGCATTTGTCTAGGGCGAGCGGGGACGGCCCAGAGGTAGTCGCCTCTCTAGACACTGAAAAGGCTTTTGATTCAGTTGAGTGGCGCTACCTCTCTGCGATTCTTCTCAAATTCGGATTTGGCCCTCGTTTTATTAGCTGGGTCCAGATGCTATATCACAATCCTATGGCCCGTATACGTACGAATGACTCACTCTCCATGCCGTTTACCCTATCCAGAGGCACTAGACAGGGCTGTCCACTATCCCCGCGATTATTCGCGCTAGCCATGGAACCCATGGCAGCTCGTATTAGAGCCACCTCCTCAGTAAAGGGAATCCAAGTCGGTGTGATCACTGACAAAATATCATTATACACCGATGATACCCTCCTTTTCCTTAAAGACATTTCCTCCCTCCCACCAGCGCTACAAATAATAGATTAATTCGGATCATTCTCGGGAATTAGAGTTATCTGGGGGAAATCATTCCTTTTCTCACTGAATGCGTCGGGTCACCGTCCACCAACAGGCACCCCCCTAAACTGGACATCTGAATTCAAATACCTGGGAGTAAGGATTGGGACTCCATTGTCCTCATATTATGAGCTGAAAGTTCAACCACTTCAAAAAAATTTTTCACAAAAATGTATAGCCTGGAGGACCCTTTCCCTATCACTAGTGGGTAGGGTAAATTTAGTTAAAATGGTTTATCTTCCCAAATTCCACTACTTTTTCGTAATGCCCCCTTAATTCCTCCGGCCTCATTCTTCGCAAAACTAAAAAGTATAATTTCTTCCTTTGTTTGGAACGGTAGGTCCCCGCGACTGGCCATTACTACCCTCCAGCTGCCTGTCACCCAGGGTGGTCTGTTCCTAACAGATTTTCAGATCTACTTCTGGACGGCCGTCCTGGTGACGGTCAGATTGTGGTTTTCCCAACTGCAGGACAACCTAGCCGTAACATTGGAGGCAGCCATAATGGGTTCATACTCTTCTCTCAGTAACGTAGTGTTCAGGGGGCGGGGATCTGATGCGTACAACCATTTAATATTTGGAATAAAGCCAAAGCCCGCTTTGCCTCCCCCGAGATGTTTTCTCCCCACATTACTCTTTGGGGTAATCCTAATCTACCACACATGAATACCGTACCTGACCCCCAGGTTTGGGCAGGGAAAGGTATAGTCAAACTGAAGCATATAGTTCTGGGGGGTAAACTGAGATCCTTTTCTGATCTCAAAAATGCCTATTCACTGCCGGGGTGGATGTTGTTTTGTTACTACCAGCTTCGACACGCGTATAGGAGTCAATTCCCAGCACAAATAATATTAAAATCAGACTCTGTGGAGGGACTACTCACAGCCAGGGTCATAGATAAACCCCTCTCCTCCTTATATTTCCATCTGTCCATAGCTCCATTGAAAAAACTTGAAAAAACCCAAGATAGATGGTGATTGGACATCCCAGATCTGTCAGAGGAGGAGTGGGAGTCATGTGTATCATCCTCTGTCACTAATATGATTTCGGCCAGAGACCGTTTTATGCAGGTAAAGTTCCTCCACAGAGCCTACTACACTCCAAAGCAGTTAACTATTATGAATGCTAACATCCCGGTGGCCTGTCCTAGATGTGGTCAGAGTTCCGCCACCTTCTTTCATATGATATGATCCTGTCCCCGCCTTGGAGATAGCTGACACCCTTAGTCGGGTTACCTCTCTGGAGCTGAGAATAGACCCCAAAATGATGCTGCTCAATGTTTTTGACTCTAGGGTAAAGAGGCAAATATACTAGATTATTTTTTAACTATGCCACATTTTATGCTCGTAGAGACATATTCCTTCACTGGAAGGACAATGCCCCACCCAGGGTATCCTCATGGCGCCTTAAATTGAACTCAGTGCTACCATTATATAAACTTACATATGCCAATCAAAACTGTCCTGCCAAATTTGACAAGATATGGTCGGATGGATAGATGCGTGGGGCACAGAGGTGGAGGAGGTGGTGATATTATTGAAAGAGAGCACAATTACATGTACAAACAATGGAACCGGTTTTTGAAAGGAGCAACCATGATATTGTTATACATTAGCAGTACAGAAAATGCTGTTACAATCTGGATCATGGAAAATGGAGTTGTATGGTAGGATAAGTAAAGTGCGTCATAAAGAATGTAATCACTGTACAAGGAAGAAGAAAACAAATAAAGTGGCCTAAAACTTTTTTAAGGATAAATGGTGCATTTTATATACAACTCTATAGATTTGACCAAAATGAGGAGGAAAGAGGGACTTTGTTCCAAATCAGGGACGGTCCCTCAAAATTAGGGAAAGATTGGATGCTATGCTTTGCGTCCCCTCCCTGCTGAATCAAAAATGAGGGGTTATAGTTGGTTGGAGGTGGGTTCTGGGCTGAGCAATGGCATTATAAATATTGGCAGTCTTGTGTGACTCTGGGATAACAATGCATCTAGGATGTATAACTGATTGCTCTTTCTCTTCTTTGCCTGCAGGACAAGAAGTTCTAAATATTTGGTCATCATCTGCTCATTCATCAAAATGCTGTACTGCTTTCCAGGTTCCACTCGTTACCTAACCTGTATAGAAAATAAACCAATACTGGAAAGTTCAATAAAAATGTTTAAATGTAACAAAAATCAAGGTTGTGAATTGTCTTAATTGCACCTGTCAATATCAAAGTAAGGCAATAGTTTTTACATTGTACAGTAACTATATTATAGATTGGGGAGAAAACGTTTTTTATTGTTTGTAATCTCAGCTGTGGTTAGATGTTTCTCCTGGGCTGTACATGTCTCCCCAATCCTCAACAGGCAAGGAATGCACTCTTCCAGTAGCGTTCAGCCTATCTGTGTAGGTTTTTCACAGAGGCTTATAAGCAGTGCATTTTCAGACACTGTATATATACCATAGATTGTGGACTACAGAATAAGTATACACAGATTTGAGTTATTTTCATTAAGGAAATGTAGCAGAATACATTTTGGCCTAAAATAATGAAAGATTATTTGCAAAATTTTATAACCGCAGCCAAGAAAAAACATGTTTTTGAAAATTTTCTTTTTTTTTTCCATTTATTTAGCAAAAAATTAAAAAAACCCAACAGTGATTAAATATGACCAAAAAGCTCTTTGTGTGAACATTATTATAAAAAATGTTATTTGAGTACAGTGTTATGTGACTGTGCAATTGTCATTCAAAGTGTGACAGTGCTGAAAGCTGAAAATTGGCCTGGGCAGGACGGGGGTGAAAGTGGCCGGTATTGAAGTGGTTAAGATGTGCTCCTCCAGTTAATAGGAATAGGGAATGAAGTGAAAACTCTTTTTCAGTTTCTGGACGATGGAAAGTAAGTAGTAAAAGGAAGGAGGCACAGCCAGTTTGAGAGAGGAGGCAGGGATGGCCGGTGTTGCAGGTCATGTGGGAGGAGGAGTACAATTTGTTGTATGGTCTAGCCCTCGAAGTGGCAGGGCCCTGTGTTGGGGCCCACTACATAATGGAACCCTTCAATGGACAAAGTCCTCGCAAAGTATACAGCATCTTCCATCCATGTATTTGGGCTGAATAAGTAACGTGGGTTGGGTAATTTTGTGTAAAAACTGGTGGTGGAAAATCTGTGTTCAATGCTATTTCCTTCAAAATGACTGTTGCCATTGCCGGGACAAGTGTCACCGCTATGTAAGAAGTTATCCTTCCAGTGTGGGGCCTAGTGAAGTATTTTGGCCATGAGGGATTCTAACTCGTATATAAGCACGTAAGCTGTACCATCATGCTAACACTTGGCTAATGTAATCATATATAATAGACATGTGCAATTTGTTTAGTTCCAAATTCGTTTTTTTAACGCTTTTTGACAAATTCGTTATTTCCGTAATTTTCGAAAATTCGGAAATTGGAACATTTTGGAAATTTGAAAATCCAAAAATAAGAATGAAACTCAAAAACCCGAAAATTTTAAATAATGAATATTAAATTATAGGTATTGGAATTTCCTTTCAAATTTCGCTGTTAGTGAACGTAACGAGTACGAATTTATCCAAAGTTAGGAATTATCTGAAATAACGAATGCCATATCTAAACAAATGGAACATAACTATCTAATAATAATAAATAATAATAAAAACATTTGTAATATTATTTGTTCCATTCCATTTGTTTAAATGCGGCTTTCGTTATTTTGGATAATTCGTAACTTCAGAAAAATTTGTATTAGTTACGTTCACAAACAGCCAAATTTGAAAGGAAATTCCAACACCTATAATTTAATAGTGAGTTTTTAGCTATTTCGAATTTTTACTGATTTTCTTTCATTTTCAGATTTTTGAATTTCCGAATTTTTGAAAAAAAGCAAAGAACGAATGAAACGAAAACCAACAATTTTTTGTCCGTGCACATGTCTAATATATAAGCTGGCATCACTTGGGTCCCTGTGCATACCAGCAAGTGGGCAACCTTTTATTGTCCTGCAATTATTGTTGGGATGACCCCTACTTTGAATTTGGTACATATTCCCATTAACATAGCATAACCTTAAAGAACTATTTAAAAATCATTGGTTAACTTTTAGGTTCTTTTTACTTAAAGCGGAGCTCCAGGCTCCTTCAGAAAATACTGTAGCTGCTGACTTTTAATATTCCAACACTTACCTGTCCACAAATCCAATGGTGTCTTCTCAGGTGCTACCGCCACCATCTCAGGTAAGGGAAACAACAGTGAAGCCTTGTGGCTTTACAGCCGATTCCCTACTGTGCGTGTGCGAAGCTCGCTGTGCTTTGTGAATGGCCCAGTAGTGCGGGAAGGAGGAGGGGGGGGTCTGAACTTCCAGATCAGTTCAGTTCCGATCCGAAGTCAGGCGAAAGTGGGAGCGGGTACTAGACAAGTGCAATTTGTTTCGTTCCAAATTAATTTAATGAATTTTGACAAATTCATTCATTCGGAAATATCCGAATTAACAAGAACCTGTTTAAACGAATTCTTCAGAATATTCGGAAATTCAAAAATAAGAACGAAAATTAGAAAATTAGAAAAATAGAAAATATGAAATAAATAACGAACTAATGAATTAGAGGTATTGGAATTTCCTTTCAAATTTGGCTGTTGGAGAATGTGATGAATACGAATGTATCTGGAATGCCGTATCTAAAAGAATGGAATGTAACAAATTAATAATGATTAAAAAACAATAACAAACTAAATAAATTAATTCAATCCGTTCCATTTGTTTTAGATGCGGCATTCGTTATTTTTCAAATAATTCGTAATTTCAGATACATTCATAATCAGTCAACGTAATGATTATGAATGTATCCGAAGTTACGAATTACCCAAAAAATAACAAATACCGCATCTAAACAAATGGAATGGAATGAATTGATAATAAGTTTATTATTATTATTTTTATTTGTTACGTTCAATTCGTTTAGATAGGGCATTCGTTATTTAAGATAAATTCATATTCGTCATTCTCTAACAGCCAAATTTGAAAGGAAATTCCAATACCTAGAATTCAATAGTTATTGTTAGTTCGGAATTTCGAATTTTCGATCATAACGAATGACCCGAATAACGAATGAAACGAAAACTAACAAATTTTTCGGCAGTGCACATGTGTAGCGAGTACCTGTCAAATCTAGGTATGTGCTCTCCACCAGAAAGGTGCCAAATGTGGCAGCGGAAGGGGGGGGGGGCAAATAAGGCTTATTTTGGGTGGAGCTCCGCTTTAAACATTACAAATCAGGGAGTTTGGAATTTTAAGAGGGATGCTGTGGAGATGTTTAACATAATTAAGTAATACTGTCTGTACAGTTCTTCATTAGCTTTCGGTAGGTAGTACTGTTCTTATTGTAACTTACAGTAAATGGTAATGAAACTGTACTGTAGCTTTATTCAATCAGATTTTGAGTTTGTGACACCGGGGCCATCTAGAAGGTGTATAATTATGTTTGCATATCTTTCCGTTTTTTCAGTGGTAGCCTGATATAAATGGACAGAGCAAATGGCTGTGTCCCCTGCTTTAGTAGCCTCCTGAGATATGAATTGTACATAAAAGCTGATCATTGTAAGCACCCGTTAGTGGTAAATGGTTTGTCTCATCCCTGTAAACTGATACATCTGAAATAAAGCTTGTTCTTTTGGAAAACTGACTTACTGGCCAGATCACATAGTGTAAATTAACATAAAGCCTAATGCCGCGTACACACGACCGGACTTTCTGGCAAACTAGGTCCGATGGGATTAGTCCATCGGACAATCCGATCGTATGTGGGCTAGCCCGATCGTTTTTTGGGGAAAAAATCCGACAGACCTAGAAATAGAACATGTTTCAAATCTGTCCGATGAACTAAAAATTGGAAAAAAACATTAGTCTGTGTGCTGGTCAGACGGACCAAATACAACGCAAGGGAAGCTATTGGCTACTGGCTATTGAACTTCCTTTTTTTGTCCCGTTTACACCATCACGTACAAAACGAGCGGACTTTCAACCGGACTTAATCCATTCGTGTGTGGCCAAGTCCGTTCGTTCTGAAAGTCTGTCGGACCTCTGCCGAAAGTCCGTCGGGAAGATCGACAGACCTAGTTTGCCGGAAAGTCCGCTCGGGTGTACGTGGCATAAGGAAAACCAATGCAGCCATAACATATGGTATGCTGCAAAATAATAAGGCTAGGTTCACACTAGCCCTGCACTGTGCGTTCCGGTTGCAGGAATTGTATCGATACCCCCAGTTAAATCGTGAGATGTGCGGAGCTGCCATTTATTCTGAATGTCACCCCCACACATTCCAGCCCGCAGTGCAGTCATGGGTGTGGGAACCACAAGGTCAAAAAAGACCATGCAGAATCCCTACGAGCGCATTTTTAAAAAGGTGCATGCACCTCTTTTTGTGTGGTTCACACTGCACAGCAGCTCATTCAAATGAATGGGCTGCAGAGCTCGCACTAGTGCGAACTTAGTCTAAATGTTTACTATTGGGTTCAATACCGCTTTAGGCTGCATTAACACCTGAGTGTTTTTTCAGCTCGAAAAACGCCCAACAAGCAAAATCCCATTCATTTAAATTTGCCCCTGTTCACATCTGAGCATTTTGTAGCCTAAAGCAAAACGCCTGAAGCTAAAAGTACATGAGCTTCTTTTTGGACAGATTACAGGCGTTTTTCTGCTTTTTACATTGGTGACCTTTTGACCTGTTAAATAGGTGTGGAGAACTTGGTCTTTTGGAGTCGGTGGCGCCTTCACACCGTAAACCTATTGTAATTGGCCTTGCTGTCAAAAATTCAAATGATTTGCACCTGTCAAACAGGAGTGGAAAAATTTGTCTTTGGGTGTCGTTGGCACCTTCACACCGTAACCCTATAGGTGCTCTCGATGAAAGCAAGAATTGGCCTTGCTGAGCCTGTCATTGTGCCATACTCACACAGATACTCGGTAACGGCCCTGGTGCACGTGCAGCCGCTGCAGCATTGCCAAAGTCGAGTTCCAGCTAGTGGGCATGTCACAAATCAGGAGGTTTACAGGCAGGTGGAATTCCCACTGAATTTCAGTCAACCGAGCACTGGCTGTGTATGACCGCCTAAAATGGCTAGACTTTTCTGGCCTACTTTAGTAGATCTTTCAACCCTAGGTACCTATTGAGGAAACGCTGCACCACCAGATTGAGGACATATGCCAGGCATGGCACGTGTGTCAACTTTCCCTGTCTAAGGGCGGACTGGAGGTTTGTGCCATTATCACAAACCACCATTCCTAGCTCCAGCTGGCATGGCGTGAACCTCTGGGCCTGCCCCTGCAGTGCTGCAAGAATCTCTGCTCCGTTGTGATTCCTGTCTCCTAGACACAACAGCTGAAGCACTGCATGGCACCTTTTAGCCTGACACATTGAATAGCCCCTTGACCGCTTAGGGGGTACTTGTGGTTCATAGGACAGTTCAGCAGAGAAGGGCATTGAAATGGAGGAGGAGGGGGCAGAGCTGACAAATCTGGCATCATCACCACTAGCTGTATGGAGACATGGGGGCACAACAAGCTGCAGCACTGAGCCCTGTCCTGCATCCTTCCGAGTTGCAAGTAGTTACCCAATGTGCTGTGAACTAAATATATCATCCCTGACTATGCTTGCTGGAACACATGTCAGCAGTAACATGGACTTTGCGGGTGACTGCCCTGTCCAACAATGCCACAACATTGCCTTCCACGTGATGGTAGAGAGCTGGAATGGCCTTGTCATTGTGGTACAGCACAACAAATTCATGGAAGGGGGCAGAATCCACCAGACGAAAAGGCAGAAGTTGTAGAGCCAGTAGCTTTGCATTTAGACGCTGGGCATGTGGGTGGCAGTGACTGTATTTCTCTTTTTGCTGCAGCACAGCTTTGACAAGCTTGCATTTAGACGCTTGGCATGTGGGTGGGTGGCAATGACTTTCTTTTTTTGCTGCAGCAGATGGGGCAGAGAAACTTGCCAGCTATAATCTACAGCAGGTGGTGTGCTGCTGGCAGATGTGCTTCAAAGACCTGGGACACCCTGCTGCTGAGAGGTCATGAGTTATAGCGGGGGTAGACTTGAGGTGAGTAAGGAGGAGGAACAGATTTGGTGTTTTTGCCATGCTTGAGACAAAATTTGCAAATTGCAACAGTGTGATCGGCTGCATATGTACTAAAAAAGCCCAGACAGCTGAGCTGTGGGAAGTGCACCGGGAGATAACTTCACAATGTGATGGAATAGGGTGCTGCTCTCTACTCTTCCATTTTGGCTGCCTCCATTGGGGTTGTGCCTCACCCTCACTTTCCTCCTCTGCTGGCATCCAAGCCATGTTGGCATCATCATCATTCATCAATCATCATCATCGGAGACAACTTGGCAATACACTGCGGCTGGAGGAACATGACTGCGAATTTGTGTACCAGTGTTCTCCCCTCTCTGTAGGCTCATGTTCCTGCCTTCCTCAACCTCCAAACTCAGAACCAACATCTGAATCAAGTAATGGCTGTGCATCATTAAGGATCAAGTGGCAGACCCAAATCCAGATCATTTTTTCCCCCCCAAATGCAATTAAAGTCAGGCTGGATTAGACTTGCTTCTAAAAAGAATACCGGTATATTGCTTTTTTTTTTTTTCTTTTGCTTTAATGTTTAATTCTCAAATGCGTTAATTATTTTAAATATTTTTATTTTGTATCCAAATCCCATGGAGGTGCCATCTACGTCCTCCCTTAGGCCACTGATGCTCTTTATATATCTCATCACCACATAACCATATAATTGTGATCTGCTGAGTATGTTATATTTGCTGTTAATTACAAAATAAAAGGTTTGCAGTAAAGATTTCTATATTACTTTTAGAAAAAAAAAATATTTATATTCTACACAAAATATTTTTTTTTTATTTTTTTTATTTAAGCATACTTAAAAGTATGGCTGCAAAATAGGTTTATGTGTAAGTTGATTTTTTTAAATGAAATAAAGCAGCACAAGTGCATATAAAAACTTTCACCTTGTTTGAAAAAATGGTAAGTGACAAAAATTATAGACAAAAAAAAAAAGCCATGGAATATTTTCTGTAGCATGTCTCTGCACAGGGGATATTAGAGAATACACCGATATGTGAAAGTATAGACTTTGTTCTAACTCAGGGGTCTCCAAACTTTCTAAACAAAGGGCCAGTTTACTGTCCTTCAGACTTAAGGGGTGCCAGATTGTGGCCATTGGTAGTAGAAGAGGTGCCGATTTTAGTGGGAAAAAAACAATTCCCCACCTTTGGTGTCAGAGGAATTGTGCTCCTTTGTTGGTGTCATTGGGAATAATTTTGCCAAATCTTTGCTGTTACTGGAGGAATTCTGCCCCATCGTTGGTGTCATTGGGAGGAATTGTGTCTTTTCACTGGCATTAATGGGGGGAATTATGCCCAATTGTTGGCATCAGTGGATGAAAATAGTGCCCCAAGGGCCAGATAAAAGCAAGCAAAGGGCCACATCTGGCCCTCCGGGCCGCAGTTTGGAGACCACTGTTCTAACTGTAATAACGATGATACTGATATGGGGCTTTAATGTGAAAATGCCAACAGACCTTCCTTCTTCATATTTTTCTGGTATTGATTTTGGTAACTGATACATGAATATTAAGTATCTTATTAGTAAGGAAATGCATTTGCCTTTCTCTTATCAACAGCCCTCTAATTGTCCTGAAAACATTTGTCTAACTTTGATTATACAATCCCTTCAGCTTTATCTGCTTTCTATGTTTTTAATACTTTTGCATACTTTCAGAAACAAACTTGTTTTTTTTTTTATATTTACTGTATATTTTTTTTAAATATTGCTTTCTATGACACTGCAATTTACATATGGATTAAAAGTGATTTGTAAATGAATTGTCATAATCACACCTGACTATATTCTGACTGGTGCTGCTTGAATATATCTTATTAATATATTTATGGTTCTGGTGTTTTTGGGGGGTTGTATGGTAAGATTTGTCGCTCAATTCTGCTATTTATTTATATGTATCTGTTTTTCCTATTTATGATGATGCACTGCTGTATGTTGGGATGTGTATTCCAATTTCACATGAAAATGCTTAAAACCTAAATTTAGTGAATTTAAAAAAAATCAGCACAAAGAACCTTACATTTAATGAGAAGTGGACCTTGTGCTGGTGCAGGTTGTTCTATTTGAAATGTTTCATCCTCAAACCCCAAACAGCACTGTGATACTTTGACAATTACTAGGTCATGCGACACAATATCTAAATCCATTTTATTTTTGTGGTATTTAATCAAAGGTGTTTTTTTTTATTTTTTTACTATATAAAGGGAAAAGAAAAAAAACATTGGAAAAAAATCTGTCTCCCTTAGCCTCTGGTATAAAATGTTACAAATAAGTCCTAATTAGGGATGAGCTTTGTGTTCGAGTCGAACCCATGTTCGACTCGAACATCGGCTGTTCGATCGTTCGCCGAATTGCGAACGTTATGGGCCGTTCGCGCTAAATTCGTGTGGCGCGTCACGGCCCATAATTCACTGCGGCATCGCAGTGCATTGCTGGCTGATGATTGGCCAAGCATGCACTATGACCCGCATGCTTGGCCAATCACAGCGCCGTCAGTAGAGAGAGCTGTAATTGGCCAAAGCCAGGGTGGCTTTGGCCAATTATGGCTCAGGGGATTTAGTACACACCCCACACTATATAAGGCCGCCTGCACGGCGGCCCTGTGTAGTGTGTGTTCCGGTGTGCTGAGAGATAGAGAGAGAGAGAGACAGTGTCATTTGATTTGAGTTAGATAGATTAGGCAGAACAGTCAGTCAGTTAGCTGCACTTACAGTGTATTGTGTATATATATGCATCCCAGGTGTTGCATATATATATATACACTGTATTCAGTTTAGCTAGATCCGTTCCTGTTATCTTCTATCTAGACTATTTACATTTAATGCAGTGCAAAAGAGGCGTTTCACCAGGCCTACAGAAACCCCACTCAGCGCCAGGTAGCGATGCTAGTCGCAGAGCTGCTAACAAGCATGCAAGTAAAATTTCATAAATGAATAATAATAAATAGCACCCACTTTGTAGAAAGGGGGGAATATAACCTAAACACAGAGAGCAGCTGTTTAACCACCTCAATACAGGGCACTTTCACCCCCTTCCTGCCCAAGCCATTTTTCAGTTTTCAGCGCTGTCGCAATTTGAATGACAATTGCGCGGTCATGTTACACTGTACCCTAATGAAATTTTTATCATTTTTTCCCCACAAATAGAGCTTTCTTTTGGTGGTATTTGATCACCTCTGCGGTTTTTATTTATTGCGCTATAAACAAAAGAAGAGGGACAATTTTGAAAAAACACAATATTTTTTACTTTTTGCTATAATAAATATCCAATTTTTTTTTTTTTTTTAACAAATTTTTTCCTCAGTTTAGGCCGATACGTATTCTTCTACATATTTTTGGTAAAAAAAAATTGCGCTAAGCGTATATTGATTGGTTTGCGCAAAAGTTATAGCGTCTACAAAATAGGGGATAGATTTATAGCATTTTTATTATTTATTTATTTTTTACTAGTAATGGCGGCGATCTGCAATTTTTATTGTGACTGCGATATTGCGGCGGACATATCGGACACTTTTGACACATTTTTGGGACCATTCACATTTATACAGCGATCAATGCTATAAAATTGCATTGATTACTGTGTAAATGTGACTGGCAGGGAAGGGGTTAACACTAGGGGGCGCTCGAGGGGTTAATGTATTACCTAAGGAGGTGATTCTAACTGTGGGGGGAGGGGACTGACTGGGGGAGGTGACCGATCGGTGTCCCTATGTACAAGGGACACGCCATCGGTCTCCTCTCCTCTCTGACAGGACGTGGATCTGTGTTTACATGCACAGATCCACGCTCCTGCTCTGTTACCCGGCAATCGCGGGTGCCCGGCGGACATCGCGGCCGCCGGGCACGCGCACCGGGTCCCGAGCGACGCAGCGGGCACGCGCGCGCGCCGCCGGCGGCGCGCGCGCGCCCCCTAGTGGCTCGGAAGGCGAGGACGTCATATGACGTCCTCCCAGAACAATAGAAGCCTCGTCCAGCCGTCATATGACGGTGGGCGGTGGCTTAGCGGTTAAACACAAAAGATCACATACAGATATAATGTTTCAAAAAATCTAAAAATAGACTATAATGACACACTAAAACAGCGCTAATGTTGAACTATCATCCAATAGACACGTGGCCAACTACACATGCATAAGGAAATCCATTATAGGAACATCCTTAAAGAAAAAGTCCCTTGAAGAAATAAGTGATGCAGAGTTCAGGGTGTACTTCAACCAGGTCATCAGTTGATAATAAAAAGAATTCTTAACGTGCACCTTCCACCGATCACTCAGGATTCCACCCAGTGTAGACACACTCCCCCTAGGGGGTTAAACTCACCAGAGTTGGAAAATAATAAAACATTCAGAATGATCCAAATCAGCAAACTGGAGTTGACATCACTCATAAGGGATCAGGGATGTTCAGGGCTCATAATGCATCAAAAACAAGAAGAGAAGCATAATAGCATAATCCTGTTTATTGATTAAACCCCTTCCACCACACATAAAACTCCCCTTCAATATATACACGTACATCAAATCATAAAATCAATAGGCAATCATAGAAGCAGGTAGTAGGAGCGTGTTTTACTTCACCATGAACCGTCAGCGCCGCCAGATAGGAACCGCGATTCACTTCCTAGTTGTGCAGTAGGCTCAGGTGGAGCGCACACGTCACTTCCTACGTCGCGTAAGCATTAAGATGCATTATGAGCCCTGAACATCCCTGATCCCTTATGAGTGATGTCAACTCCAGTTTGCTGATTTGGATCATTCTGAATGTTTTATTATTTTCCAACTCTGGTGAGTTTAACCCCCTAGGGGGAGTGTGTCTACACTGGGTGGAATCCTGAGTGATCGGTGGAAGGTGCACGTTAAGAATTCTTTTTATTATCAACTGATGACCTGGTTGAAGTACACCCTGAACTCTGCATCACTTATTTCTTCAAGGGACTTTTTCTTTAAGGATGTTCCTATAATGGATTTCCTTATGCATGTGTAGTTGGCCACGTGTCTATTGGATGATAGTTCAACATTAGCGCTGTTTTAGTGTGTCATTATAGTCTATTTTTAGATTTTTTGAAACATTATATCTGTATGTGATTTAATGCAGTGCGTCCTGCTCACAGTGTTCAGCTAGATCCGTTCCTGTTATCTTCTAGACTATTTACATTTAGTGCAGTGCGTCCTGCTCACAGTGTTCAGCTAGATCCGTTCCTGTTATCTTCTAGACTATTTACATTTAGTGCAGTGCGTCCTGCTCACAGTGTTCAGCTAGATCCGTTCCTGTTAAATTCCTACTGACAGGCAGGCTTGTCTGGTTACAGTATATAAAGCTACCTGAAGAAAATTACAGGTGTTCTATTTGATCCTATTAGTACCACGGTCAGGCAGCTAGACTATTTACATTTAGTACAGTGCGTCCTGCTCACAGTGTTCAGCTAGATCCGTTCCTGTTATCTTCCTACTGACAGGCAGGCTTGTCTGGTTACAGTATATAAAGCTACCTGAAGAAAATTACAGGTGTTCTATTTGATCCTATTAGTACCACGGTCAGGCAGCTAGACTATTTACATTTAGTACAGTGCGTCCTGCTCACAGTGTACAGCTAGATCCGTTCCTGTTATCTTCCTACTGACAGGCAGGCTTGTCTGGTTACAGTATATAAAGCTACCTGAAGAAAATTACAGGTGTTCTATTTGATCCTATTAGTACCACGGTCAGGCAGCTAGACTATTTACATTTAGTACAGTGCGTCCTGCTCACAGTGTTCAGCTAGATCTGTTCCTGTTATCTTCCTACTGACAGGCAGGCTTGTCTGGTTACAGTATATAAAGCTACCTGAAGAAAATTACAGGTGTTCTATTTGATCCTATTAGTACCACGGTCAGGCAGCTAGACTATTTACATTTAGTACAGTGCGTCCTGCTCACAGTGTTCAGCTAGATCCGTTCCTGTTATCTTCCTACTGACAGGCAGGCTTGTCTGGTTACAGTATATAAAGCTACTTGAAGAAAATTACAGGTGTTCTATCCCAGCTTAGTGCAGCTACAGGCCATTAGTATGTCTGGAAGGCCAAGAAGGAGAGGCAGACAGTCACAAGCCAATAAGAGAGGGCAAGCAGGCTCTGTGTCTAGTGCTGGTCGTGGAGACGGTGCATCCTCATCAGCACGTGGCCATGGGACACGCTTGGCCTTTTTTTCGGCAGCTGGCCGTGTTGAGCCGCAACATGCGGAAGACTTGGTCGAGTGGATGACCAAGCCGTCCTCATCCTCCTCATCCTCTCTCACCCATGCCCAGGGTGCTTTGTCTGGCAAAGCAGCGGCCTCTTCCCTCAGCTCAATGTCATCAGTGACTCCTTCCCTAGCTCCACCATGTCCTCATGAGGATTCCCTCGAACTGTTTGACCACAGTGTTGGGTACATGCTCCAGGAGGATGCCCAGCGTTTGGAAGGCTCTGATGACGATACTGAGCTCGATGAAGGCAGTAACATGAGCACGGACAGAGGGGGTGCCCAAGAAGGACAGCAATCTGGCAGTCATGCTCCCCCTGCTGCAGCATACTGCCAGGTTTGCTCCAGTGATGAGGAGGGAGGGGATGATGAGGTCACTGACTCAACGTGGGTGCCTGATAGGAGAGAGGAGGAGGAGGAGGAGGAGGAGGCGGCGGCACATCACCAACGAGGCAGGATGCCCTCCAGGGGCCAGCCTAAGGGCAGCACATTGGCTGCATCACACCCCAAAGCTCCACATGTGCAGGGCGCTGCAGTCTCTGCGCGTTATTCAAAAAGTTCTTTGGTGTGGGCCTTTTTTGAGACGAGTGCATCAGATCGCACCGCTGCTATTTGCAACATATGTCTCAAGCGTATCTCGCGTGGCCAAAACATCTCCCGCTTGGGTACCACATGCTTGACCAGACATATGTTGACCTGCCATGCAGTTCGTTGGCAAGCGTATCTAAAAGACCCACACCAAAGAACAAAGAGGATCTCTCCTTGCTCCTCATCAGCTGAGATTTCCAACCCCACTAGACCTTCAGTCCTCTCTGAGACCTGCAGTGAGAGGAATGAAGGTGTAGAATTAGGTGTGTCACAGCCAAGTACTTGTGGGCAATCTGCTTTTGGTACACCGACGTCAGATTGTACCAGGCAAATTTCCCTGCCCCAGCTGCTGCACCGCCGAAAGAAGTTTGCTCCCAGCCATCCACATGCCCAGCGGTTGAATGCTAGCTTGGCAAAATTGCTAGCACTTCAACTGCTGCCTTTTCAGTTGGTAGACTCTGCCCCCTTCCGTGAGTTTGTGGAATGTGCGGTTCCTCAGTGGCAGGTACCCAAACGCCACTTTTTCTCACGGAAGGCGATTCCGGCTCTCTACCGGCATGTGGAAGGCAATGTCCATGCCTCGCTGGACAGGGCGGTCAGCGGTAAGGTGCATATTACCGCTGACTCATGGTCCAGCAGGCATGGACAGGGACGTTACCTAAGTTTCACGGCGCGTTGGGTGACTCTGCTGGCAGCTGGGAAGGATGCAGGACAAGGTGCAGTAGTGTTGGAGGTTGTTCCGCCACCACGCCTCCAAAATGCTGATTGTGACACACCTCTCTCCTCCACCCCCTCCTCTTCTTCTTCCTCCATGGCCTCTTCCTCGGAACCAGCGGTGCTCCGTAGGCGTTCAAGGGGCTACGCAAGTACGCAGGCCAAAAGATGCCATGCGGTGCTTGAGCTGGTGTGCTTGGGGGACAGGAGCCACACTGGGGCAGAGGTTTTGTCAGCTCTGCAGGGGCAGGTTCAGAGGTGGTTGACGCCACGCCAACTTAAGGCAGGAATGGTGGTTTGCGACAATGGCACCAACCTCCTCTCTGCCCTCCGACAGGGACAAATGACCCATGTGCCCTGTTTGGCTCACGTCCTTAACTTGGTGGTGCAGCGGTTCTTGGGCAGGTACCCGGGCTTACAGGATGTCCTGAGGCAGGCCAGGAAAGTCTGTGTGCATTTCCGCCGGTCATATAATGCCAGTGCTCGGCTGACGGACCTCCAAAAGGAGTTTAACCTGCCCAAGAACCGCCTAATCTGTGACATGCCCACCAGGTGGAACTCAACGTTGGCCATGCTGCAGCGGCTGCACACGCAGCAGAGGGCCATCAATGAGTACCTGTGCGACTATGGCACCAGGACAGGGTCAGGGGAGCTTGGTTTTTTTTCCCCACGCCAGTGGGCCATGATCAGGGATGCATGCACTGTCCTGTCACCATTCGAGGAGGCCACGAGGATGGTGAGCAGTGACAGTGCATGCATCAGTGACACTGTCCCCCTTGTCCACCTGTTGGAGCACACGCTGCGTGGAATAATGGACAGGGCACTTGAGGCAGAACAGAGGCAGGAAGAGGAGGACTTCCTTAGCTCTCAAGGCCCCCTTTATCCAGACAGTGTTCCTGCGTGCCCGCCGATCACACAGGAAGAGGACGAGGAGGAAGAGGAGGAGGAGGAAGATTGTGCCAGTATGGAGGTGGAGCCTGGCACTCAGCATCAGCAGCAGTCTTTAAGGGATCAGTCCCAAGAAACACATGGACTTGTACGTGGCTGGGAGGAGGTGGCTGCGGATCATGTCGTTCTTAGTGACCCAGAGGACTCCGGACCGAATGCCTCAGCAAACCTACGCTGCATGGCCTCCCTGATCCTGCAAAGCCTGCGTAAGGATCCTCGTATTCGTGGTATCAAGGAGAAGGACCAATACTGGCTGGCAACCCTCCTTGATCCACGTTACAAGGGTAAGGTTGCGGACCTTATCTTGCCATCGCAGAGGGAGCAGAGGATGAAACATCTTCGGGAGGCCTTGCAGAAAGGTCTGTGCAACGCGTTCCCAGAGACTGGGAGGTTACAAACTCCTGTTTCTGGACAACGTGTTGCTGAGGCTTCGGTCAGTCAAAGAAGGAGCGGTGGAGAAGGTGGCCGTCTGACCGATGCGTTCAGACAATTTTTTGGTCCGCAGCCCCAAGGTATGATCGGTTCCAGCAACCATCGCCAGCGTCTGTTTTACATGGTGCAGGAATACCTAGGGGCAAGATCAGACTTGGACACCTTTCCCACCGAAAATCCTCTGGGTTACTGGGTCTTGAGGATGGATCACTGGCCAGAGCTTGCACAGTATGCAATTGAGCTACTGGCCTGTCCTGCATCCAGCGTTCTTTCGGAACGCACATTCAGTGCTGCTGGAGGCGTGGTAACCGATCACAGGGTGCGTCTGTCCACCGACTCGGTCGATCGGCTGACCTTCATAAAAATGAATGAGTCTTGGATCACCACCAGCTACCAAGCACCTGATGCTGATGTAACCGAATAATTTTTTTTGAAATCTCAGATCCCTTCAAAGACTGCCTATGCTGATGCTGAGTGACTATCCCTGAGTAATTATCCTCTTCCTCCTCAATCATCACGCTGATAGCTTGTAAGAACATTTTTGGTTCTGGGCGCCACCACCAGTGCCTAAGGCACAATTTTTCAGCCCCTGTTTAACAGGGGCGTGTAATTACAATTTTTGATGTAATACTTTGCAGCAGGGCTCGTTCCTGCATTCCAACTAGAGTGTCTGTGAGGGGTTGCAGTGTTGTGGCACCAGCACCAGTGCCTAAGGCCCAATTTTTCTGCCCCTGTCTAACAGGGGCGTGTAATTACAATTTTTGATGCAATACTTTGCAGCAGGGCTCGTTCCTGCGTTCCAACTAGAGTGTCTGTGAGGGGTTGCAGTGTTGTGGCACCAGCACCAGTGCCTAAGGCCCAATTTTTCTGCCCCTGTCTAACAGGGGCGTGTAATTACAATTTTTGATGCAATACTTTGCAGCAGGGCTCGTTCCTGTGTTCCAACTAGAGTGTCTGTGAGGGGTTGCAGTGTTGTGGCACCAGCACCAGTGCCTAAGGCCCAATTTTTCTGCCCCTGTCTAACAGGGGCGTGTAATTACAATTTTTGATGCAATACTTTGCAGCAGGGCTCGTTCCTGCGTTCCAACTAGAGTGTCTGTGAGGGGTTGCAGTGTTGTGGCACCAGCACCAGTGCCTAAGGCCCAATTTTTCTGCCCCTGTCTAACAGGGGCGTGTAATTACAATTTTTGAAGCAATACTTTGCAGCAGGGCTCGTTCCTGCGTTCCAACTAGAGTGTCTGTGAGGGGTTGCAGTGTTGTGGCACCAGCACCAGTGCCTAAGGCCTAATTTTTCAGCTCCTGTTCAACAGGGGCATGTAATTACAATTCTTGATCTAATATTTCACAGCAGGGCCCTGTGAGGGCTTACAGTGTTGTGGCCACAGCAACACCTAAGGCCCAAATTTCTGCTGAGTATATAGGGCAGGACCCTACTTTCAAACATCTAACTTACAAACGACTCCTACTTGCAAACGGAAGGAGACAACAGGAAGTGAGATGAAATCTACCCCTAGGAAGGGAAATTCTTTCCTGTAAGAGTTAATATGGGAAAACAATTTCTCCTTTCCACTGATGCTTTCCAATCCTTGTTCCACAAAAAAACCCAAATTTTCAAAAAACATTTTTCATTGGGACAAAAAAGTGAGGTGAAATCTTCTGAAGAGGAGGAAAGACAGCAAAACAAATGTCACAGGGGTGATAACCCTTCCCTATGTTTTCCAAAAAGCTTAGAAAAGATTTTTTGGCTGGAGCTAAACACGTTAAAAATGTTCAAAATTACAAACAGATTCTACTTAACAACAAACCTACAGTCCCTGTCTTGTTTGCACCGCCTGTATACTGCTGTTCAGAGTATATAGGGCCTGGTGGCCCCACACCTTTCCTTATTTTAATTTGGGTGCGGGGTTCCCCTTAATATCCATACAAGACCCAAAGGGCCTGGTAATGGACTGGGGGGTACCCATGCCGTTTGTCTCACTGATTTTCATCCATATTGCCATGACCCGACATGACATTAAACCCGCAAGCAGTTTTAAATGAGATTTTTTCCTTTAAAAATGACATTTGGTGCAGGGACTGTTCTAAACATGGGAAACACGCGTCACTTTACAGGCATACTATAGACACCCCCCAGGTACGATATTTAAAGGAATATTTCACTTTTTTTTTTTTACTTTAAGCATCATTAAAATCACTGCTCCCGAAAAAACGGCCGTTTTTAAAAGTTTTTTTTGCATTGATACATGTCCCCTGGGGTAGGACCCGGGTCCCCAAACCCTTTTTAGGACAATACCATGCAAATTAGCCTTTAAAATGAGCACTTTTGATTTCGAACGTTCGAGTCCCATAGACGTCAATGGGGTTCTAACGTTCGTGCAAACTTTCGGTCCGTTCGCGGGTTCTGGTGCGAACCGAACCGGGGGGTGTTCGGCTCATCCCTAGTCCTAATAAATGAAATGAAAAATTTATTCTGATACATTTCTTTAGTGTATATTATTTAGTTTGTGTGAAAGTTATAGAGCAGTGATGGTGAACCTTGGCACTCCAGATGTTTTGGAACTACATTTTCCATGATGCTCAACTGCACTGCAAAGTGCATGAGCATCATGGGAAATGTAGTTCCAAAACATCTGGGGTGGCAAGGTTCGCCATTACTGTTATAGTGTCTACAAACTATGCTATTTATATTTGAAATTTATCAACCCTAAAGGACAGTAAAAACACCCCAAAAATGACCCCTTTTTGGAAAGCAGACACTCCAGGGCATTTAGTAAGAGGCATAGCAAGTTTTGTGAAGTTTTTGTGAAGAAATTTTTAGGGAAATTGTTTTTTTTTTCTCAAAAAGTTGTCATTTTAAGTTATTTCTTACACACAACATGGGTATACTTACAACTACATACCAAAACATGTTCTTCTACTTCACCAGAGTATGGGAATACATGTGTGGGATGATTTTGCTGTCTAGATGGGAAGGGGGGGGGGGGGGTCCAAAATCCAAAAAGAATCTTCAGACTTTCAAGGGGCATGAATTATGCATCAAATTTCCTGACTACCTATTTAGATGCCCTGAAGTGGCCAGAATAATAGAAACAGCCAAAAAGTGACCACCTTTTGGAATACAGATCGTCTAACATATTTGCTAAGAGGCATGGTGAGTCTTTTGAAGACTTCATTTTTTTGCCACAAGTTTTTGGAAAATTAGGAAAATTAAGGAAATGTGTTTTTTTTTTACACAAAGCTGCCAATTGTAGAACATTTCTAGCACACAGCATGGGCCTATTTAGACTTACACCCCAAAACACATTCTACTACTCCAGTGTATGGGATACCACATGTGCAAACAGTGGCGGCCCGTCGATTAGGAGCGCCACCCCCTCAATCCGCAGGCCAATCCCCTATCCATGCATCTGGCCCCTTTCAGGATACCAGGTGGATGCATGGATGGGTGTTTTTTTTTTTTTTTAAGCACCTGATATTTGACTTAAAGGGTGTGATCACTATGGACCAATAGGAATTTATTAGAACAACCTAAATTCCCCATACCCCTGTCTTTTATGCTCTACCTAAACTCCACAAGGACTTCAAACATTCACCCAGTCATCCAATAATTTCAGGGAATGGCTCCCTTACCAAAAACCTTAGTACAAAGGTAGATGAATACCTAAGACTGTATGTTGTAAGCCTTCCCACATACATACAGGATACTATCCATCTACTCCAGATCCCTAATGGGTTACATATATCTCATTTAGCCCATTTAGTCGCCATAGACATCTAGGCACGTTTAATCCCACATGACAAGGGTCTGTCCTGCATAAAACGAGTCATGTCACAGTGTAGCTCACATGATCGACCTCTGACTGAATTCATTTTAGAGTCACTCAACTATATTCTTCATCACAATTACTTTATGTTGAATGGTTCCCACTTCCTCCAGGTATAGGGGGTGATGGGTACATGTTGTGCCCCATCCTACACAAATCTGTGTTTTGGGGAGTGGGAACGTATGTTCCTGTCCTCGGAGGAGCTAGCTGCATACATGGCCCACATCATTCTGCGGTACAGGTGTATAGATGATGTGTTTACTGTATGGGACAATTCACTCAATTTACTGAATGAATTTTTAAATGTACTGAATGTAAATTATTATCTAAAATTTACTATGCTGGCCTTTACTTTTAAATGTGCTAAATCCATAACAGATAATGTTGTCCAGAGTGAACTCAGAAGTGAAGGGAGGGGAGATCAATGTAAATATCAGGGCATGTTCACGTGTAGCTACTGATGATACATAAATACCAAGAAATTGATTATTCTTGCAAATGGTGAAAAATGTATACCTAAACACTACGCCAATTGCAAAACAAAGGGGGGGGTGTATATCCTCGCATGTGAATGTACTCGTTTTTATATGGGCTCCCCTGGAGCCCTAATATGTATAATGTCAAAGTAAAGGCCTGTGTGCAGTGCTCTGGGTGTTCAAGGGTTAATAGGAACTGTGACCAGGAGAGTTGCCTCAGGCCAGGATCTGTGCATGTGAACATTGTGTGAGCTTGGGCACCCAAACCAATGGGTGACCCTGAAGTTCTGTAGGCAAGAGCTCTGCTGCATGTGAGAGAGGAAGTCACTAAGGGGGCTAGGGAGGAGGTGGAATCCTTATGAGTAGAGCTCCAAAGGGATGAAGCTAAGGGGAAAATAATACTGGGAGTATGCTATAGGCCCACTAACCTGAGGGAGGAGGAGGAGATGGCTCTCCTATCACAAGTTGGATTAGCAGCAAGGATGGGAAGTGTTATCATAATGGGGGATTTTAATTATCCAGACGTGGACTGGGTGGAGGGAACCACGCATTCGTCTAAGGCTCGCCAGTTCCTAAATGTCTTGCGGGACAATTTCATGGTTCACATGGTAGACGCACCAACTAGAAATAAAGCGTTACTGGATCTACTGATTACCAACAATACAGACCTGATCACGGATGTGGAAATACAGGGCAATTTAGGTAACAGCAATCACAGGTTAATTGGCTTCAGTATAAATCGCACAAATAGGAAACATAAGGGGAATACAAAGACACTGAATTTCAAAAGAGCCAATTTCCCTAAACTATAAACCTTGTTAGAAGGCATGAATTGGGATACAATCTTAGGAACAAAGAACACGGAGGAGAGATGAATTTGCTTTAAGAGCATATTAAATAAGGGCATTAGCCAATGCATCCCATTGGGTAATAAATTTAAAAGAGTGAACAAAAGTCCTGGATGGCTTAACTCCAATGTAAAAATGCATATAAAAGCAAAGGAGAAGGCATTCAAAAAGTACAAGGTTGAGGGATCATCATCAGCATTCAGACTTTATAAAGAATGCAACAAGAAATATAAGGGTGCAATCAGGACGGCTAAGATAGAACACGAAAGACACATAGCGGAGGAGAGCAAAAAAAATCCCAAGAAATTATTTAAGTATGTAAACATTAAAAAAAGGAAGGACAGACCATATTGGCCCCATAAAGAATGAGGAAGGACATCTGGTTACAAAGGATGGGGAGATGGCGAAGGTATTGAATTTATTCTTCTCCTCAGTCTTCATGAGGGAATCGGGGGGCTTCAGTAACCAAAACTGCAGTGTTTATCCTCATGACACATCACAGGAAGCACCTACATGGTTAACAAAGGACAGAATTAAAATTAGACTTGGGAAACTTAACATTAATAAATCACCGGGACCAGATACTTGGGGAACTCAGTCATGTAATTGCCAGACCATTGTTCCTAATTGTTACTTACAGTCTACTGACTGGAACGGTACCAGGTGATTGGAGAAAAGCCAATGTAGCACCAATATTTAAAAAGGGCCCAAAATACATCCCTGGGAATTACAGGCCAGTTAGCCTAACATCAATAGTATGCAAGCTCTTGGAGGGGTTGATAAGGGGCTATATACAAGATTTTATAAATGAGAACGGTATCATTAGCAGTAATCAGATTGGATTCAAGAAGCATCGTTCTTGCCAAACCAATCTATTAACCTTCTATGAGGAGGTGAGTTGCCATCTAGATAAAGGAAGGCCCATAGATGTGGTGTATCTGGATTTAGCAAAAGCATTTGACACAGTTCCCCATAAACATTTACTGTACAAAATAAGGTCTGTTGGCATGGACCATAGGGTGAGTACATGGATTGAAAACTGGCTACAAGGGTGAGTTCAGAAGGTGGTGATAAATGGGAGTATTCGGAATGGTCAGAGGTGGGTAGTGGGGTCCCTCAGGGTTCTGTGCTGGGACCAATCCTATTTATTTTGTTCATAAACAACCTGGAGGATGGGGTAAATAGTTAAATCTCTGTATTTGCGGACAATATTAAGCTAAGCAGGGCAAATACTCCTCCGCAGGATGTGGAAACCTTGCAAAAAGATCTGAACAAATTAAAGGGGTGGGCAACTACATGGCAAATGAGGTTTAATGTAGAAAAATGTAAAAAAAATGCATTTGGGTGGCAAAAATATAGGATGAAAAATGACCTGGGGGTCCTAGAAGATGACGGGCTCAGCAATGGCATGCCAAGCTGCTGCTAACAAAGCGAACAGAATATTGGCATGCATTAAAAAGCAACTCCAGAGATAAAACGATAACTCTCTCTCCCGCCCTACAAGACTCTGGTCCGGCCGCACCTGGAGTATGCTGTCCAGTTCTGGGCACCAGTCCTCAGGAAGGATGTACTGGAAATGGAGTGAGTACAAAGAAGGGCAACTAAGCTAATAAAGGGTCTGGAGGATCTTAGTTATGAGGAAAGGTTGCGAGCACTGAACTTATTCTCTCTGGAGAAGAGACGCTTGAGAGGGGATATGATTTAAATTTACAAATACTGTACTAATGACCCCCACAATAGGGATAAAACTTTTTGCGGAAGAGAGTTTAACAAGACATGTGGCCACTCATTAAAATCAGAAGAAAAGGGTTCTTTACTGTAAGAGCGGCAAGGATGTGGAATTCCCTTCCACAGGTGGTGGTCTCAGCGGGGAGAATCGATAGTTTCAAAAAACTATTAGCACCTGAACAACCGCAACATACAGGGATATACAATGTAATACTGACATATAATCACACACATATAATCACACACATCAGTCTATTATGAATGCTGCTGCTAGACTAATATACCTCACTAATCGATCCGTGACTGCTGCTCCTCTCTGCCAATCCCTTCACTGGCTTCCCCTACCCCACCGTGTAAAATTCAAAATGCTAACCATAACATACAAGGCCATTCACAACATCGCCCCCATCTACATCACCAACATCATCTGCAGATATCGCCCAAATCGCCCCCTCTGCTCCTCCCAGGACCTCCTGCTCTCTAGCTCCCTTGTTACCTCCTCCCATGCTCGCCTTCAGGACTTCTCCAGAGCCTCTCCCATCCTCTGGAATTCCCTGCCCCAGTATGTCTGATCAGCCCCTAGCCTGTCCACCTTTAGGAGATCCCTGAAAATTCATTTATTCAGGGAAGCCTATCCCACACCCACATAACTGTCCCTGAGCCACCCCCATCAAATCATTCTTTGCAGCTATTACCTTTTGTACCACCACCCCCTCCCTTTTAGAATGTAAGCTCTATGAGCAGGGCCCTCCTGTATCTTTTGTATTGAACTGTACTGTAATTGTGTTGTCCCCCTTATACATTGTAAAGCGCTGCGTAAACTGTTGGCGCTATATAAATCTCGTATAATAATAATAATAATAACACATAGGTTGGATTTGATGGACTTGTGTCTTTTTTCAACCTCAACTACTATGTAACTATGTGCAGGACACGTGTATGGAAATTGGGAGGCTTGCTTACAAATGGTTATTGGAGCAGCTGTGGGATTCTCATCAACTTGATTAAGTGTTTGGTCATCATGCTTTTGAATGGGTTGAACGGAAAAAAAACTGACATATCCCGGCATCAACAGAAATGATTTTGATGCAGGGATCTCCTCTGCTTTATTAACTGATCAGCTGAATAACCTGATCAGCGCTTGCAGCCAATGGCTGCAAGTGCTGAGAGAATGCTGGTTTTCCAGCATGACTGTGTGGCAGAAGTCGGTCGTTAGACCAGCTTCTGTTGATCAGATAGCAGTACACACAGACCAAAAGTCGGCCAGTTCTTGCTGAACCATGATGTTCGCTCTGTGTGTACCAGGCTTTACCCACTTCAGCCCCGGAAGATTTGGCTGCTAAATGACCTGGCCATTTTTTGTGATTCAGCACTGCGTTGCTTTAGCTGACAATTATGCGGTCGTGCGACGCTGCCCCCAAACAAAAGTGACATTCTTTTTTCCCACCAATAGAGCTTTCTTTTGGTGGTATTTGTTCGCCTCTGCGGTTTTTATTTTTTGCTCTATAAACTAAAAGAGAGCGACAATTTTAAAAAACACAATATTTTGTACTTTTTGCTATAATAAATATCCCCTTTTTTTTAAAAAAATGGCAAATTTTTTCTCAGTTTAGGCCGATATGTATTCTTCGACATATTTTTGGTAAAAAAAATGAAATAAGCGTATATTGATTGGTTTGCGCAAAAGTTATAGCGTCTACAAAATAGGGAATGGATTTATAGCATTTTTATTATTTATTTTTTTTTTACTAGTAATAACAGCGATCTGTGTGAGCTATAAAAAGGCAATGATTACTGCAAAAGTGTCACTGACAGGGAAGGGGTTAACATTAGGGGGCGATCAAGGGGTTAACTGTGTTCCCTAGGTGTGTTTCTTACTGTAGGGGAGGGGACTGACTAGAGGAAGTGACAGATCGTGCTTCCTAGCTAATAGGAACTCACGATCTGTCATGCCTCACAGAACAGGGATTTGTGTATTTACACACACTCGTCCTTGTTCTGCCTCTCATGCCCGTGATCACTCGTGGCCAGTGGTCATCGCGACCGTCAGCCACGAGCATCGGCACCCCCGCTGTGCAGCAGACGCGTGGACGAGCCTCCTATCCCAATCCCGCCAGCCGACGTATAGCTACGACTGCTCGCGGGATTGGGCCATCCTGCCGCAGTAAAATGACGGCGGCTGGTCGGCAAGCGGTTAACCTGGATGACTTAATTGTATCTAAAAACATTTTAATTGTAACAATGCACTTCAAGTTGTAGTTTTTGTTTTTTGTAAAAGTTTTTGATATGTTAATGAACAGGTTGATGCCACACATGCATATAAGCAATAATAGTATTGTACGAAATTAATCATCTAAATTCTATTGCATATCTGGAATTGGAACTTCACAATAAACTGTATGCGTGTTGTGGTGGTTAGCAAGGTAGCTATTGTTATGTAAGGTATTTTTGTACTGTAAGAAATGTACTGGTCAGCTATTACTGTATACTGTTTGCCATTATTATGTGGTATGGCAAATAAAATACTTGTAGTCCTTCCACATAGCTTAGACCCTCTAGTCCAGTGATGGAGAACCTTGGCACCCCAGATGTTTTGGAACTACATTTCCCATGATGCTCGTGTACTCTGCAGTGTAGTTGAGCATCATGGGCAATGTAGTTCCAAAACATCTGGGGTGCCAAGGTTCGCCATCACTGCTCTAGTCTCTTTACTAGTTTTGTTGCCCTTCTCCATTCTTCTGGAGGACTGGTGCCCAGAACTAGGTGGAATACTCCAGATGCAGCCGGTCCAGAGTCTTGTACAGTTGGAAAATTACTGTTTTATCTCTGTATAAGTCCCCTTGTTAGTGCATGCTAATATTCTGTTGGCTTTGCTTGCAGCAGCTTGGCATTGGATGCCATTGCTGAACCTATCATCTACTAGGACCCCCAGGTCCTTTTCCATCCTAGATCTCCCCCAAAAGTCCCCCCCCCCCCCCAGTGTATAGCTTGTTTTAATATTTTTGCCACCCAAATGCATTATTTTACATTTTTTTCTACATTGAACCTCATATGCCATGTAGTTGCCCAACCCATTAATTTGTTCAGATCTTTTTGCAAGGTTTCCACATCCTGTGGAGAAATTATTTCCCTGCTTATCTTAGTATTGTCCGCAAATACCCGTAAACCATCCCTCTATAGGCCCGGCCAAAGCAGCCTCACAAAAAGCTTTAAACTGGGTTCGGGGACTGGGGTCCCCACAAACCAACAAAACAGGCAAAGGCTTGGATCCCTTTGTGGTACGGATCCAACCAACTACCTAAATGTAAGTGTGATCAATTTATCTTCTATTGACCTGTCACCAATCGAGATACAACTTTTATCCCGTGGACTATCCTTTTGCTCCGAACAAAACTTTGACGTTTTTGAAACCATCATTGATTTACAACTCTTTGCACGCAGGTTATTACTAAAATACCTGCATGCCAAGGATGACTCTGATGCTGACGCTGTGGATGGGTCTGTTTATAGTATGAAGGAATGCAGGGCCTTACGAGACCTAACTCTCCTTTACCAAGAAAACAACACGGTGGATTTAATAGACCAAATCGATTTGACGCCTTACTGCAGGAGGTTGACAAATCGATTCCAAATCCCCAATTAATGTTTAAAAAAGGCCTCCACAACATTCCCTTCCTCAAGCATTAATCCTAATGTAGCAGTTTTTCTAAGGCAGACAATTCGAGATATATGCAAAATACCACAAACTAAATTCAAGCCGGCAAATCTTTCACATGACGAAAATCAGGCCCTTCAGCGCCTCACAAAGAACCCCAAAATTACAATAAAACCCTCGGACAAAGGGGGTATGTGGTCGTCATGAACAATGACGACTACGTCTCAATGTGTTTGAACATCTTAAAGAACAAGGAATGGTATAAACCTATTTCGGCCCTCAGCATCAATCAATACAATTCTAGCTTTTACAGCATGGTCGATCGTGCATTCCATATAGGGGCAATCACCAAAAACACCTATGAATTCATCAAGACCCCCACACCCCAAGGTAGCCACATTTTACAGCCTGCCCAAGATTCACAAAAATTCCACCACACTTACAGGCCGTTCCCATTGTCTCCAGCAACGGGGCCATATCAGAAAATCTAAGTCGGGTCATAGATGCCCATTTGCAACCCCTTGTTCTGACCCTGCCCTCATTCGTCAGGGACACAATACAATTTTTACAACTTATCAATGATTTTAGGATACCAGAGAATGCCATTCTGGTGACTATCGATGTCGAGGCGCTGTACAACAGCATTCCCCATTCTCGGGGTTTGGCTGCTGTGCAAAGAGCCCTACAACAGTACTCTCAGTACGATCCGGCATTGATCAGTTTTATCCTGAACGGTCTGCATTACATACTGCACCACAACCATTTCTGTTTTGATAACTCCCACTACCTCCAGGTACAGGGTGTGGCTATGGGGACCTGCTGTGCCCCCTCTTACGCCAACCTGTACCTGGGGGAGTTGGAGAAGTCTCTCTTCGAGGACGAGGACCTTGTCGTATACACCAGCCATATAACAAAATGGCTGAGGTATATTGACGACGTTTTCGTCGTATGAGAGGGACCCGAGATCAAACTAATTGAATTTTTCAATCGGATCAATGTAAACGATCGCAACCTAAGATTCACTATGACTCATGACTTCCACAGCGTCACCTTCTTAGATGTCTCCATTTTCGTCACTGCTGAAAGAAACCTATCCAGCACCCTATTCCGAAAGACAACCGCTGGCAATACGGTTCTCCATTCGGATAGCTTTCATCCAACACCACTTAAGAACTCAATTCCCTACGGACAATATTTGCGCCTTTGTCGCAATTGTTCAAATGATGCTCTCTTTAAAAAAGAAGTCGAGGGACTTCAGATCCGACTACTAGCTAGGGGTTATAGCCGATCCTGTCTGAAAAAGCATATAATCAAGCTATAGGACAATCTAGATTTCAGCTGCTTTTAGATCTAAGCCTTCTAAGAGTTCTGAGGGTAATCTCACCTGGATCATTATGCGCTACAACATACAGCCATCAAAAAAATCTTAAAGCGTCATTGGAGCATCCTGACGGACGATCCTAAACTACGCACATTTGTTCAAGAACAACCTACTATAACATATAAAAGAGCCACGTCACTACGGGACAAGCTCGTCCAGAGCGAATACACCAATGAGAATAGGAGGTTGAAACATCGTTCCCTAGTGGGGTCCTTCCCCTGCGGACACTGCTCCTACTGTTCATTCATTAGGAGGGACAAAACTTTTGTCCTTCCTGAGGGAAGCACATTTACACCCACACAATTTGTGAACTGCCATACACGTGGAGTGGTATATCTGATGGAATGTGAATGTGGTGCTTATAACGTGGGGAAGACCAGGCAGGAATTTTGGAAACGCATTTCCCAACATGTATACAGTATACAGGTTGGGAACCCGTATCTCCCTATTGGGAGACATATAATTTCCACACACAACTACAGGGTTCCAAGAGTCACTTTTGTGGCTCTTTGTAGAATGCATATTCCAATCAGAGGTGGCGACTGGAACAAGTCTCTGTTACAGAAAGAGCAGAGATGGATATTCCAGTTACATGCCACCTCTCCACCAGGCCTTAATGAATCGATCTTGTATGCCCCCTTTTTGAATGGGTTTTCATCTGGCAAAGACACAGTGAATATATTCGAGACGAGAACTTTGTCCCCCCTTCCCTTCCCCCCTTTTTTCCCTTTTTTCCCCTTTTTCCCTTCAACATTAAACCTAATTTGCCATGTTGTTGGACAACCCATTAAAAATATTTAGGTAAATTAAATGTAGGATTCCTGTAAGTTTTCCACATCCTTTTGTGAACATATTGCCCTGCTAAGCTTTGACTACTTATCCAAGAATTCTCTTTGGTTCTAATGGGTGCCAGAGTCATACCCCAGCTTTTATTCTACACCGGTACCTCAATCATTTTAACCACTTCCCGGCAGCTGCACACTGATATACGTCGGCACAATGCCAGCAGTGGGCAAATGGGCGCACCTGTACATCCCCTTTAAGAGGCGGGGATAGCAGGCGCGTGTGCCGCGTACAGCGTAACCGTGCCCGTGGGACTCCGTGACACGATCCCGGTGATCGTGGGACTCCGTGACACGATCCCGGTGAACGTGTCATGGAGCCGCAGAACGGGGAAGAACCTATGTAAACAAGGCATTTCCCTGTTCTGCCTCGTGTCATGACAGATATCGCTGCTCCGTGTCATCGAGAGCAGTGGTCGCTGCTGTCAGTTGAAGCCCATCCCCCCCACAGTTAGAATAACTCCCTAGGACACACTTAACCCCTTCATTGCCCCCTAGTGGTTAACCCCTTCCCTGCCAGTGTCGTTTACACAGTAATCAGTGCATATTTATAGCACTGATCACTGTATAAATGACAATGGTCCCAAAATAGTGTCAAAAGTGTCCGATGTGTCGCCATAATGTCGCAGTCCCCAAAAAGATTGCAGATCGCTGCCATTACTAATTTAAAAAAATAATAATAAAAATGCCATAAAACTATCCCCTATTTTGTAGATGCTATAACTTTTGCGCAAACCAATCAATATACGCTTATTTGTGGGAAAAAAGGAAGTCCATTTTGTTTTGGTTCAGCGTCGCACGACCGCACAATTGTCAGTTAAAGCGTTGCAGTGCCGAATCGCAAAAAGTGCTCTGGTCAGGAAGGGGGTAAAATCTTCCGAGGCTGAAGCGGTTAATGTACTAAACACAATGGAGTATGTCAATGCAGATATTGATTGTCCAATACTAGGGATGAGATTTATGTTCGTGTTGAGGTAGAGTTCAATCTGAATTTTTCATGTTTCTATGCTCAGGAACACTATTGAGTTCATTTGCCTCAGTACTCAAACCCAATTACTGGAATGCATTTCATAAACTGTGATCAAGTGGCAAAGTGTTGCCAAATATGGGGGTTCCAGCCCCCCCCCCATCTAAGTTAGTCTCACATTGGCCTTCTATATTTCTAAATAATTTATTGGATCTTTATTTTTTTTTTCTGAGGGTGGGGGGGAGCAGTAGCATAACTGTGTTGCTGATGCATACACAGCTTTCCTTTTTTAGTAGCACATTACTGTTGCCATTAAGTTTATTGCAAAAATCAGTTCACAAAGTTTACCAAAGCACCACATCCTCAATCCCCCTATTGCCATAGTCGGTAATAAAATTAGGCAATCCTTGGTTTTTATCCGGTCTGGGAGGCCCAAAGGGAGAGGCAGAGGTTCTTCATGTGCAACTAGCAGGTATTGCACTCTGAGGTCAATGCAATGGTAAGTCCAGAGCATGTGGAGGAGCAGGTGGAATGTTCAGCAAACATCCAAATTTAGTGGCGTTCGACCGTTTGTTTGGCCCACCGAACGATCAAAATGCACTGCGCTGCCACGCAGTGCATTGAAAGCCCTGATTTGCTGAAGCAATGAAAACTTTGCCCAAACAGGGCACATAGCACTGTCAGAGCCATGATTGGACACTGTCATGATGACTCTATCCAATCATGTCTCATTGCTCTTAGTTCCACCCCACACTATAAAATATTCTTCCCATAGCGGCCATTTGCAGTGTGATATTGGCATGGAGAGAGATAGAGCAGCGCTGTGTTCAGTGCTACTAGCTACTCTGATTCTATTGCAAGTGTAAAGTATCGGTTTAGTGTGAATCTAGTGATAGTGTAGATGAGTGTAGTGCGACCATTCATTTTTACTTTAGAGTCATTTTATTTTGTCAGGGCAGGTTTCTTGCAGTATATTTCATTGCGTTGCTGCACGTTTACTGCAGTATATTGCAGTGCGTTACTGTACATTTAATGCAGTATATTTCAGTGTGTTAGTGCACATTTACTACAGAATATTGCAGTCTGTCAGTGCAGTTTTACTGCAGTATATTGTAGTGTATCAGTGGAGTGTGTCTGTGTAGTGAGTACTTAAGTTAAAGTGCACCAAACACCACTTTCCATTAATTAAAGTGCATCCACGTACATATTTCCCCACCTTTATTACATTTTTGTCAATAACCCCCCTCCCCCCCCATCATGTCTTGGTGGCCAACAAGGCCTCAGGCAGGGCACATTTGTCTCTGTTTAGTGATGTTGCCTGTGCACAGCATGCAGAGGAGGTGGTGGACATATGGCGTGAAAAAGAGCAGAGTTTTGCTTGAAACTGTACAGTTACTTGTTGGATCTATTCTTTGTACATAAAGATGGATTTTCAAAGTACATACAAAAATCATACTTGGGGGCACATTTTTGTATGTGTGCGCTGTAATCTATTTTGTACTGATTGTTGGTCTTATAGCAGCACTATCTTTAATGTAAACGCATTTTAGGGTGTGCCACCCAAGTATGATATTGTATGTATATTGTATGGACTCTGACCAGGTTCCTTTGGGCCGGAGCACCCCCCCCCCCCATTACCTCTTATTAGTGGCCACCAGTTCATAGGAGGAAACCCTTCAGTTCTCCCACAAAGAGGAGTTTGTGTACCACGGTTGAGACGCAGGAGCTTTCATTCTATTACTAGTGTAGAACCCACTGATATTGGGGTACTTTGACGCAGTAAGTGGGCTTAGCACTATATGACCATATAGTGTGACCAAATCCTCATGTTTTTTTGAATATGTTTAGGTGTTTTTAAATAGCCTTGCAGGATTTAAATGTATTTTTGTATGTGTGCGCTATAATCTATTTTGTACTGGATTTTCAAAGTAAACATTAATTGCATTACACAGCGACCTCATACTCATTTTTTGCTGTTTATCATCAGTGGATTGATTGGAAGCCCACAGTTGATGTGGATCTCGGTGTGAAGAGAAGTATATAATACGGCAGGAGTGACTCATTCTACTTTCAGTGTGTGAATGTATGTATGTATGTATAATATATATATATATATATATATATATATATATATATATATATATATATATATATATATATATATATATATATATATATATCATTTTAAAGCCTAATGCCACGTACAGATGATCGGAATTTCTGACAACCAAACCGTGGATTTTTTTCCAATGGATGTTGGCTGAAACTTGTTTTGTTTACACACGGTCGCACAAATGTTTTTGGAAATTCTGATCGGCGGGAATACGGTAATGTACAACACGTACGACGAGCCGAGAAAAAGGAAGTTCAATAGCCAGTGCAGCTCTCCTGATTGATTCCGAGCATGAGTGGAATTTTGTGCATCGGAATTGTGTATACACGATTGGAATTTACGACAACCGATTTTGTTGTCGGAAAATTTCCGATTTGGCTCTTAAATTTTTGTTGTCAGAAATTCTGACAGAAAATGTCCGATGGAGCCTACCAACGGTCGGAATTTTTCGACAACAAGCTCACATCGAACATTTGTTGTCAGAAATTCCGATCATGTGTATGTGGCATAACAGTTACTGTTAGGGTTATTCTGAGATTTGGATGTATCCAAATCTCCGGATTAATTAGTAACAAATTTGGTTGAAATTTGTTTTGTTTATTCATTTTCTAATGGATTCCAAATTTTCATAACAATTCGAATTTGGATTGGTCGAAAAATGATCAACCGATTAGATTTCTGTGCGAAGAATAGCTGGTTGTTAAGGAGCAGGCTGGGAAGCTGGCCGCGGCATCCTTAACAACCAATGACTCATCAGCTGCCAGCGGGCTTCCCCACTTACAGATGAAAGGTAAACAAAAGTGGCGGCAATAGAAAACTCCAAAAGAAAAACAGTGTGGGGTTTCCCTCACAATCCATACCAGGCCCTTCAGGTCTGGTATGAATCCTAAGGACAACCCTGCTCCAAAATTTTAAAGAAAACAGCGTGCCCCCCCCCCCCCCAAATCAACACCAGACCCTTATCAGGGCATGCAGCACGGAAGGCCAGGAAAGGGGGGGACAAGCAAGCACCCCCCTCCTGAACCACACCAGGCCACATGCCCTCAACATGGAGGGATGCTTTGGGGCAGGGGGCTCTTCCCTACAACCCTGGGCAGTGGTTGTGGGGGTCTGCCGGTGACCCTGCACCCATGTGATGTTACTAACTGGTGCATGCTGGGTCAATGATATCCCACGGGGTGGGGTCACCCTTTGACATCATCAAGTGACTCTGCCCCTTATCTATTTAAGAAACGTCAGACAACGGAGCAATCAATCTGTGTGACCATTCAACGAGGCCGGAGATCTTTTTTTCTTTTTTTGGGTCAGGCAGTGCGACGGCCATTTAGACTAATGATGGATCTACTTCAGGGGATTTTTTTTTATTTTTTTAATAAAGGAGTTGTGAAAAACTTGTGTTGTGTCTTTATTCATTTTTTACACTTTTTTTGTGAATGGGTAGGGGTAATATGTACCCCATACTCACTCACACATGGGGGGGTATCTGGGGACCCCTTTGTTAAAGGGAGCTTCCAGATTCCGTTAAGCCCCCCACCCTCAGACCGAAACAACCACCACCCAGGGTTGTGGGGAAGAGGCCCTTGCCTTGTCCCCATCAACATGGAGACAAGATGCTTTGGGTTGGGGGGCAGAGCTCGCTCGTCCCCTCCTTTCCTGGCCTGCCAAGCTGCATGCTTGGATAAGGGTCTGGTATGGATTTTTGTGGACCCTACACCATTTTGTTTTACTTTTTGGCATGGAGTTCCCCCTAAAATCCATAACAGACCCAAAGGGCCTGGATTCGGGGGGGTGGGGTGGGGGGTGGAATCCACGCTTTTTTTTACTTTTCTATTGCTGACATTCTTTTGTTTACATTTGAATCGTTCTAAATATTTGGAATTAGTTCAAAAATTAATAAACAAAATGAAATTAAATGAAACAAAACAAAACTAAATTATTTCCTAAACAAATCAATGAAACAAAATTAGTAACATAACCAATCTATCCAAAACTAAACAAAACTAGCTTTTACATTTCGCACATGTCTAATAACTGTGGGTTCTGATAGTGTTGTTGTCTTTATTGAAGCCAACAGATGCCTTCACGATAGAGAGAATCCTTGGAAATCAGAATCTCAGGGAGCTGTCATTTATTGAGTGGAGTTGTCAGGTAATTTTTTTTTTATCTTTCTTTTTTTTCTTTTTGACTTTTTTTTCTCTTTTTTTAAAAAAAAAACGATTTGTCAAAAGCCATTTCTGTGTTTTACACTTTAGTTTTTTTTTCATGAATAAGCATGGGTACAATATACCCCTTACTCATTCACATGGGGGAGACTTGTGGAATCTAGGTGCCAACTTATTGTTAAAGGGGGCTTCCAGATTCTGAAGCCCCCACCCACAGACTCCCCACAACCATTCGGGTCTGACAGGCGTCGTGATTGATGATGGATGGATGAAGGGACACTTTTTTATTTTCTAATAAAGGATTTGTTAGCCACCACCCGCAGACCCCAACAACCACAGCCCAAGCTTGTTGGGAAAAGTTACTTGTACCCATGCCCCAATGACAAGCTCCCCCTGCCCCAAAGCATGAGGGCATGTGCCCTGGTATGATTCAGGAGAGGGGGAGCGCTCCCTCATTCCCTCCCTTTTTCTGAACTGCTGGGCTGCACGCTTGAATTAGGGTCTGGTATGGATTTTGGGGGGGGGACCCTACGCCATTTAAAAAAAAAAAATACAGGTTGTTTTTTTCTTTATTTCTTAATAGCGAGGTGTCTGCAATTGTAACCGCAAGTCATTTCAAATGGGTTTTGACTTTTTTTTTTTTAGAAATGTCAGTTTTGCTGTAGCATGTTCTATATATGCTACAAATGCGCCTCTTTACAGGCATACTAAGGGGACCCCCCCAGGCATGATATATTTAAAGGAATTTTTTATTTTTATTGTTGCACTTTAAGCATCATTAACCAATTAAGGACCGGAAGGATTTGCCCCCTTAATGACCAGGCCATTTTTTGCGATATGGCACTGCGTTGCTTTAACTGAAAATTGTGTGGTCATGCAATGTTGTACCTAAACAAATTTTTTTCCCACAAATAGAGCTTTCAATTGGCGGTATTTGATCACCTCTGCGGTTTTTATTTTTGCGCTATAAACAAAAAAAGCGACAATTTTGAAAGAAAAAACTATATTTTTAAATTTTTGCTATAATAAATATCCAAAAAAAAGTCTTAATCAGTTTAGGCCAATATGTATTCTTCTAGGTATTTCTGGTAAAAAAAAATCACAATAAGCGTATATTGATTGGTTTGCGCAAAAGTTATAGCATCTACAAAATAGGGGATAGATTTATGGCATTTTTAATTCTTTTTACTAGTAATGGTGACGATCTGGGATTTTTAGTGGGACTGCTACATTGCGGTGGACAGATCGGACACTTTTCACACATTTTTGGGACCATTGACATCTATACAGCGATCAGTGCTATAAAAGTGCACTGATTACTGGGTAAATGTCACTGACAATGAAGGGATTAACACTAGGGGCGATTAAGGGGTTAAATGTGTTCCCTGGGAGGTGTTTCTAACTGTGGGGGGATGGGATTGACTGGAGGAGGAGAAAGATTGCTGTTCCTAATCACTAGGAACAGCAGATCTGTCTCTCCTCCCCTGACAGAACGGGGATCTGCTTGTTTACAGTGACAAATCCCCGTTCTGGCTCTCTGCGGACATCGTGGCCACACATATTGGCTCCGGCGTTGCGCCGCGCACCCCCTATAGCTCCTAAAGTGGCCGACTTACAATGACAGCGATTTGCTCAAGAGAGCAAACCTGCCGGTGTACAACTGTGGTGGCTGGTCTTCAAGCGGTTAAAATCACTGCTCCTGAAAAAACAATTGTTTTTTTATTTTTTTTTATTGATACATGTTCCCCAGGGCAGTACCCAGACCTCCATACCCCTTTTATGGCCAATTACTTGCATAAAAGCCTTCAAAATGGGCACTTTTGATTGTTCCTGTTCGGCTCTCATAGACTTCAATGGGCTTCGCTGTTCGGGTTAGAACATTTCCTCTGTTCGGGAGTTCTGCGAACTGAACAAGGGGGTGTTCGGCCAATCCCTGGACATTATTTAAATTAAGAAAATGTCATTCTCCTGGTCACAGTAACTAGTAACCCCTTATTACTCGGAGCACTGCACACACAGGACTTTGCTCTGACATGGTCCTGATTAAGGCTCCAGGAGTCCATCCAAGCACCCAGGGCCCATGCTAAATGGAGGCCCAGGTCAATGGTGCATGGTCATTAACACATTAACTCTTCTTCAGCAGGTAGCTTAGCCCTATACATCTGCTAACGTTACCTTGGCTGAGACAATGATGAGACAATGAGTATCTTTCAACTTTACTTGAAGAGTACAAGTTCTACAAGAGAACACTTGTAAACATGGTATTCGCAACAAAAAAAACAATTCATCCACGTTACCTCTAAAGAAGACAATCGCAGCCAGCAATAATTTGTTGCTTGCAAACGCAAAGATAAAAAAGTCCTAGTATACAGCGCTAATCAAATGCTAAATGGCATTCAAAACACATATAGTGAATATTAGAAAAAACCTATAGAGTCCATATAATGAATATTGGAAGGACTGATGAAAGTCTCACACCAGACTCAGTGTGATGAAGAAAGCACACAAAACCACAGTGTTTCCAGCAAGTCCTCTTACCGGAAAAGTTGGACCCTCAAAATTATAGAGTGGCTGTATAAGCATGTGACATAGATCTATCAACTCATCACTGAACATCAGGTAGAAAGGCTCCCATCAACGAGCTGTATCTCATCTGGCGATGTCTGCTGGTGACGAAATACGTTAGCAGGGCACCTGACGTATGTCACAAGCATGCTACTAGCTGTGGCCATTTTGATCAAATTGTTTGAATGCCTGTTATTCCTTGATGTTTGTAATTACATTAATAAAGCCTTTTGAACTATTCTTAACGTGCTTCACTATGGGAGTTTTTATGTTTATTACTCTAGTGATCTCTATGTAAATCGGGAGCTGGCGCTAATGTGCGGTCGTGGAGCTGCTCGTTTGAATCTACACATACAGCTCATTAATGGTTAATGGGAATCGTTCTACCTGATGTTCAGTGCTGATTTGCAGATAGATCTATGTCACATGATTATATGACCACTCTATAATTTAAGGGTCCAATTTTTCCTGTAAGAGGACTGCTGGAAACACCCTGGTATTCACAAGCCTCCATGAGTCCAATCCCTCCCCCAGGCTCAAGGGGAAGCTCTCCTCCTTATGCCCTGTACACACGGTTGGATTTTCCGATGGAAAATGTCCGATCGGAGTGTGTTGTCGGAAATTCCGACCGTGTGTGGGCTCCATCGGACATTTTCCATCTGATTTTCCGACACACAAAGTTGGAGAGCAGGAGATAAAATTTTCCGACAACAAAATCCATTGTCGGAAATTCCAATCGTGTGTACACAAATCCGACAGACAAAATGCTCAGAATAAATAAAGAGATGAAAGCTATTGGCCACTGCCCCGTTTATAGTCCCGACGTACGTGTTTTACGTCACCGCGTTTAGAACAATCAGATTTTCCGACAACTTTGTGTGACTGTGTGCATGCAAGACAAGTTTGAGCCAACATCCTAGGATTTTGTTGTCGGAATGTCCGAACAAAGTCCGACCGTGTGTACGGGGCATTAGAGGTCTATCCTTCCTCTAACATCTGATGGCACTTAGCTTGGCTCTGATAAAATAGGTTAGTTAGCTTTTGAAATATATTATTTCAGGAAAATCAGGTTCCTCCTCCTTCTTATATTTTGTATAGCATTCAAAACATCTTGGTTCCTTAAAGTGTAGACAAACGGGTTGAGCATTGGAACCACAGCCGTATAAAGCAAGGTCAGCAACTTGTCCAGTTTCTTGGAACCTTCAGATTCTGGTTTGCCATACAATATAATGACTGGACCATAGAATAATATTACTGTGGTGAGGTGGGAGGTACAACTAGAATAAGCTTTCAGTCGTCCCTCAGAGGAATTAATTTTTCGTATGGTGGAGATGATGAATACATAGGAGGTCATAATAAGCAAAAAAGGAAAAGATGCCAACAGTAAATCCTGACATAACAGAAATATGTTTCTGCTTGTAGCATCACTAGAGGTTATTGCATACAGTTCTTTCACATTGCAAAAGAAATGGTCAACATTTTGTGTGAGACAGCAGGATAATAGAGATGTGGATAACACATTGATTATTGCATTAGTCAGTGATATAAGCCAAGAAGCCAGAGCCAGTGAAATGCATACATCTTTACTCATGAGTAAGGGATATTGTAATGGCTTACAGACTGCTATATATCGATCATAGGACATGGAGGTCAGTAGAAATATATCACAACCAGCTGACAATGAGAAGAAGTACATCTGAGTAATACAAGCGGAGAAAGAAATCCAATGATCCTGTGTTGGGAGTATGGAGAGCAGTTTTGGAAGGGTAACTGAAACATATATAACATCACTAATAGCAAGATTACTCAAGAAGAAATACATTGGAGTATGGAGCTGGGGAGCCAGACACACCAATAGAGCAATGGTCATGTTTCCAAGGAGGGTCATCACATATATCAATAGAACTGCAATGAAAAGGAGACATTGTCCAGTTTTAGAGATGGAAAAGGCTGAAATGTAGAATACATTTTCTGTATTGTTCGAGCATTCCTCCATCTACCTTGCCTGGGAAAAAGAAAAAAGAAAATATTGTTTTCACTTTTTTCATTTATTTACCAATTCTAATTGCCATACATGACTAGTTTGCCTTCCCACTTGTGGTGCTTGGCCCTGTACCATGTGATTGCTGTAATGTAAAAGTAAACAAAGACTTCATTTTACAGCCAGCCCTTTATTTCTTTTCACACACTGATTGGTTGTGGGAGGAAACAAAATGTTTTCTACTTTCGTCGGCAGCAGCCTTTTATACAGTGCACCCCAGCCTGCCACAGTGTCTCTGACCTCTAGCCACTAGGGATGGGCCAAACACCCCCCTGTTCGGTTCGCATCCAGAACATGCGAACAGGCAAAAAATTTATTCGAACATGCAAACACCGTTAAAGTCTATGGGACACGAACATGAAAAATCAAAAGTGCTAATTTTAAAGGTTAATATGCAAGTTATTGTCATAAAAAGTGTTTGGGGACCTGGGTCCTGCCCCAGGGGACATGTATCCATGCAAAAAAAAGTTTTTAAAACGGCAGTTTTTTCGGGAGCAGTGATTTTAATAATGATTAAAGTGAAACAATAAAAGTGAATAGGGATGAGATTCGAGTTTGAGTCGAACTCGTGTTCGATTCGAACATCGGCTGTTCACAAGTTCGCCGAACAGCGAACAATTTGGGGTGTTCGCGGCGTTTGGGGACCTGGGTCCTGCCCCAGGGGACATGGATCAATGCAAAAAAAGTTTTAAAAACGGCCGTTTTTTTCGGGAGCAGTGATTTTAATAATACTTAAAGTAAAACAATAAAAAAATTTCATACCTGGGGGGTGTCTATAGTATGCCTGTAAAGGGGCGCATGTTTCCCGTGTTTAGAACAGTCTGACAGCAAAATGACATTTCAAAGGAAAAAAAGTCATTTAAAACTACTTGCGGCTATTAATGAATTGCCGGTCCCGACAATACACATAAAAGTTCATTGATAAAAACGGCATGGGAATTCCCCACAGGGGAACCCTGTACCAAAATTTTAAAAAAAAATGACGTGGGGTCCCCCTAAATTCCATACCAGGCCCTTCAGGTCTGGTATGTATAATAAGGGGAACCCTGGCCACAATTTAAAAAAATAAAAAATGGCGTGGGGTCCCCCTCAAAATCTATACCAGGCCCTTCAGGTCTGGTATGGATTTCAAGGGGAACCCCGCACCAAGATTAAAAAAAAAACGTTGTGGGGTCCCCCAAAAGATCCATACCAGACCCTTATCAGAGCACGCAACCTGGCAGGCCGCAGGAAAAGAGGGGGGACGAGAGAGCGCCCCCCCTCCTGAACCGTACCAGGCCACATGCCCTCAACATTGGGAGGGTGCTTTGGGGTAGCCCCCCAAAACACCTTGTCCCCATGTTGATGAGGACAAGGGCCTCATCCCCACAACCCTGGCCGGTGGTTGTGGGGGTCTGCGGGGAGGGGGCTTATCGGAATTTGGAAGCCCCCTTTAACAAGGGGACCCCCAGATCCTGGCCCTCCCCCTGTGTGAAATGGTAAGGGGGTACAAACGTAAGCCTACCATTTCACTAAAAAACTGTCAAAAATGTTAAAAATGACAAGAGACAGTTTTTGACAATTCCTTTATTTAAATGCTTCTTCTTTCTTCTTTCTTCTATCTTCTATCTTCCTTCGGTTTCTTCCTCCATCTTCTTCTTCTTCTTGTTCTTCTGGTTCTTCTGGTTCTTCCTCCGGTGTTCTCGTCCGGCATTTCCTCCGCGGCATCGGCGTCTTCTTCCCTTCTTCTCCTCGGGCCGCTCCGCGTCCATGATGGCATGGAGGGAGGCTCCCGCTCTTCTCTTCATCTTCTTCTCTTCATCTTCTTCTCTTCATCTTCTTGTCTTCATCTTCTTTTCGGGCTGGTCCTTATCCATGATGGCATGGAGGGAGGCTCCCGCTGTTTGACGCTTCTCCTCTTCTGATGGTTCTTAAATAATGGGGGCGGGGCCACCCGGTGACCCCACCCCCTCTGACGCACGGTGACTTAACAGGACTTCCCTGTGGCATTCCCCGTGACGCCACAGGGAAGTCCCGTCAAGTCGCCGTGACCCCGCCGGTGACCCCGCCCCCATTATTTATGAACCATCAGAAGAGGAGAAGCGTCACACAGCGGGAGCCTCCCTCCATGCCATCATGGATGCGGAGCGGCCCGAAAAGAAGATGAAGACAAGAAAATGAAGACAAGAAGATGAAGAGAAGAAGATGAAGAGAAGAGCGGGAGCCTCCCTCCATGCCATCATGGATGCGGAGCGGCCCGAGGAGAAGAATGGAAGAAGACTCCAACGCCACGGAGGAAATGCCAGACGAGAACACCAGGGGAAGAACCAGGAGAACCAGAAGAGGAAGAAGATGGAAGAAGAAACTGAAGGAAGATAGAAGATAGAAGAAAAAAGAAGCATTTAAATAAAGGAATTGTCAAAAACTGTCTCTTGTCATTTTTAACATTTTTGACAGTTTTTTAGTGAAATGGTAGGGGTACTTTTGTACCCCCTTACCATTTCACACAGGGGGGGAGGGCCGGGATCTGGGAGTCCCCTTGTTAAAGGGGGCTTCCAGATTCCAATAAGCCCCCCGCCCGCAGACCCCCACAACCACCGGCCAGGGTTGTGGGGATGAGGCCCTTGTCCTCATCAACATGGGGACAAGGTGTTTTGGGGGGCTACCCCAAAGCACCCTCCCAATGTTGAGGGCATGTGGCCTGGTACGGTTCAGGAGGGGGGGCGCTCTCTCGTCCCCCCTCTTTTCCTGCGGCCTGCCAGGTTGCGTGCTCGGATAAGGGTCTGGTATGGATCTTTTGGGGGACCCAACACCGTTTTTTTTTTTAATTTTGGCGCTGGGTTCCCCTTAAAATCCATACCAGACCTGAAGGATCTGGTATAGATTTTGAGAAGGACCCCACAACATTTTTTTTTTAAATTTTGGCCGGGGTTCCCCTTAATATCCATACCAGACCTGAAGGGCCTGGTATGGAATTTAGGGGGACCCCCACATCATTTTTTTTTTAAATTTTGGTTCGGGGTTCCCCTGTGGGAAATTCCCATGCCATTTTTATCAATGAACTTCTATGTGTATTGTCGGACCGGCAATGCATTAATAGCCACGAGTAGTTTTAAATGACTTTTTTCCTTTGAAATGTCATTTTGCTGTCAGACTGTTCTAAACACGGGAAACATGCACCCCTTTACAGGCATACTACAGACACCCCCCAGGTACGAAATTTAAAGGGATATTACACTTTTATTGTGTCACTTTAAGCATTATTAAAATCACTGCTCCCGAAAAAACAGCAGTTTTTAAAACTTTTTTTTGCATTGATCCATGTCCCCTGGGGCAGGACCCAGGTCCCCAAACACTTTTTATGACAATAACTTGCATATAAGCCTTTAAAATTAGCACTTTTGATTATTCATGTTCGTGTCCTATAGACTTTAACGGTGTTCGCGTGTTCAAACTAATTTTTTGCCTGTTCGCATGTTCTGGTGCGAACCGAACAGGGAGTGTTCGGCTCATCCCTAAAAGTGAAATATTCCTTTAAATTTCGTACCTGGGGGGTGCCTATAGTATGCCTGTAAAGAAGCTCATGTTTCCCGTGTTTATAACAGTCCAAGAGTAAAATGACATTTCTAAAGGAAAAAAAAGTCATTTAAAAGTACTAGCGCTAGTGCCGGCTATTAATGAATGGTCGGTCCCGACAATAACATAAAAGTCATTGAAAGTCATTGAAAAGTTTTTAAAAAATGCATGGGGGTCCCCCAAAATTCCATTACCAGGCCCTTCAGGTCTGGTATGGATATTGAGGGGAACTCTGTGCCAAAATAAAAAACAAAATGGCGTGGGGTTCCCGCCAAAAAATCTGAAGGGTCTGGTATGGATTTTAAGGGGAACTCCGCACCAAAATTTAAATAAAATGGTGTTGGGTTCCCCCAAAAATCCACACCAGACCCTTATCCGAGCATGCAACCTGGCAGGCCACAGGAGAACAGGGGGGAAGAGAGAGCGCCCCCGCCTCCTGAACCATACCAGGCCACATGCCCTCAACATGGGGAGGATGTCCCCATGTTGATGGGGACAAGGGCCTCATCCCCACAACCCTTGCCCGGTGGTTGTGGTGCTCTGCGGGCGGGGGACTTATCAGAATCTGGAAGCCCCCTTTAACAAAGGGGACACCCAGATCCCACTCCCCCTATGTGAATTAGTAAGGGGTACATTGTACCCCTACCATTTCACAAAAGGAAAGTGTCAAAATGTTAAAAACCACAGGAGACGGCTTGGGACAAGTCCTTTATTAAAATAAAAAAAAATAAAAAAGAGATTCCAGCGATGTAATCCAATAAATTCATGCTCCTACTCCATTGATGTAATCCAATTCTCGATCTCCAGCAATGGATGATCTCCAGCGACTCCAACAAGGAACATGCTCTAGCTTGACAGCTCTTATTTAGCTGAGGGCGGGGCCAATCATCACGTGACACCGTCCCCCTCTGACAAAGGGAAACGCCGAGTTTCTCAGTGAGGTGTACGGGTGATCCACCCCCTCTGATGCAACAGGAATCCTCCCAATGTTGAGGGCATGTGGCCTGGTACGGTTCAGGAGGGGGGGACACTCTCTCATCCCCCCCTCTTTTCCTGCGGCCTGCCAGGTTGTGTGCTCGGATAAGGGTCTGGTATGGATTTTTGGGGGAACCCCATGCCATTTTTAAAAAAATTTGGGCGCGGAGTTCCCCTTAAAATCCATACCAGACCCTTCAGGTCTGGTATGGATTTTTGGGGGGACTCCCACGCCATTTTTTTTTTACTTTGGCGGAGTTCCCCTTAATATCCATACCGGACCTGAAGGGCCTGGTAATGGAATTTTGGGGGACACCCATGCATGTTTTATTTTTTTTTAATTTTTCAATGACTTTCAATGACTTTTATATGTATTGTTGGGACCGACAATTCATTAATAGCCGGCACTAGCGCTAGCACTTTTAAATGACTTTTTTTCCTTTAGAAATGTCATTTTGCTCTTTGACTGTTATAAACATGGGAAACATGCGCTACTTTACAGGCATACTATAGACACCCCCCAGGTATGAAATTTAAAGGAATATTTCACTTTTATTGTTTCACTTTAAGCATTATTAAAATCACTGCTCCAGAAAAAACAGCCGTTTTTAAAACTTTTTTTTGCATGGATACATGTCCCCTGGGGCAGGACCCAGGTCCCCAAACACTTTTTATGACAATAGCTTGCATATTAACCTTTAAAATGAGCACTTTTTATTTTTCATGTTCATGTCCCATAGACTTTAATGGTGTTTGTATGTTCGAATACATTTTTTACCTGTTCACATGTTCTGGATGCGAACCGAACAGGGGGGTGTTCGGCCCATCCCTAGTGGCTAGAGGTCAGAGACACTGTGGCAGGCTGGGGTGCATTGTATAAAATGGCTGTTTTTAAAACTTTTTTTTTACATGGATACATGTCCCCTGGGGCAGGACCCAGGTCCCCAAACACTTTTTATGACAATAACTTGCATATTAACCTTTAAAATTAGCACTTTAGATTTCTCCCATACACTTTTAAAGGGTGTTCCGCGGCTTTTTGAATTTGACGCGAACACCCCAAATTGTTTGCTGTTCGATGAACGGGCGAACAGCCAATGTTCGAGTTGAACTCATGTTCGACTCAAACAGATAGCCCATCCCTACTAGCCACACTGGTCACAATGTCACTGGACCATTGCAGCCAGAAACAGTGTCTCTGATAACTACACCAGTGCCATTGTCTCCAGTCCAGTGCAGATAACAACAGTTTTCCTGATCACCGCCACACCATTGCCAGTGTTGCCAGACTAAGTGCAACCAACAACAGTGTTCCTGATTGCTAACCACATCAGTTTTAGTGTCACCAGAGCCAGGAACAGTGTTCCTGATTGCAGTCACACAAGTGCTAGTGTTGCCAGACCAGTGTGTAAGGGGAATGATTGGCCAGGTGATGGAGCCAAAATGTGCAAGTCCTCAACCTGCTTCTTCTTGAATAGAAAAACGACCTACTGCCGGTAGTTAGAAACCTTTACCACATTGTGACCAACTCCTTGCCATAGGCATAACTACAACATCCCAAGCCATGAGTCTTTATATTCATAAGAAAGGAATGTCCCCACTTGAAATTTGTTTTACGCACTTTACTGTAACTTAAAAATATGGCAGTGACGACACATATTGCCATACACAAAAGCAAACCCTCTGCACCAGTACCAGTTGTGGAATACCAGCACACAGCACACTCAGGCATAGATCACCAGCACATAATTATTAAGCCATTTTCCCTTACATCTCTGCTGTGTTGGAACCCAGTCTTCCTATATAATTGTTTCCACAGCATTTCGCTTACTTCAAACCAAGATTAACAAGAGGCTTTCTATAGCATACTAGTCTCTTACTCTGTAGTCCCACTCTATAGCTTTACCGAGCCGGGCACGCTCCCTGATGTTACTCTAACTCCCAGGTGTACTAGTACACAGGCCAAAGAACACTTAACCTGGCCTAAAAGGCCTTTTACATCCAATTCACAGTTAATTTCAGATCATAACTTGAGTCAGGATGACTACAGCTGGTTCTTCTGGTTGTTGAATTACCTCGCCCAGAGTTTCAGCCCTGTGAAGGGCCCTAGGCAGTTGTTGATTACATCCACATAACTCTGGGTGTTTGGCTCCCATGATCACCTCCCCAGAACACTGTATTGCTCCGGTCACGGTATGTAGAAAAAAAAGTACATATTGTCACCATGCAGTGTCCCGACAAGGGAGGTACTGTATTCAAAAGTGGTATTAAAAACAAGAATAAAAATGTAATGTATTAATGCTTACCAATTCTTAGATGTGGTGTCTGCAATACATTTATTTTTAGCCTTTTTTTTTCTTTAAACAATGTTTTTTGTTTTTTTTTCATTAAACAACAATGGTTTCAGATACCCATGCTAGCAATATTTTAAAATATTACATTTTCTTGGTGCAAATAAATTGTTTTTCTTTTTAATGAGTTTTTCTTTTTAATGCTTCTACCTGATTTAATTTAGTGAATTTAGTGAATTCGTTATTCAAATCTCAAATGTATATAGCTAAACCTATATTTCGGGCATACTTTTTGGTTTTTCTAAATGAAATCTGTTTTATATATATACAATTTTTTTTTAAAGAGTTATACCTAGAAACCTTTCCTGCAAACCTTTTATTTTGGTATGGACAGAAAATCCTACCTGACAGCATATCACATATTCAGCATATTACAAATATATGCCATGAAGCTGAGATATATGTATATATAAAAGCCTCTGTGGCCTAAGGGAGGACATAGATGGCACCTCAACGGAATTAAGATACAAAATAAAAATGATTGGAAATAAAAAATGCATTTGAGAATAAAACCATAAAGTAAAAATAAAAATCTGATTTAGAAGCAATTTAATCCAGCCGTCTCCGTCTTTTGGTGATCTGCAGTGCTGATAATGCTGTCATCTTTAATGACACCTACAAATGCCTTAGGGGAGAGAGGATCAGATCCTTAGATTCATAAAATATTCTACCTTGTGGTCAAGAAGCCAACACAATACATTCTAGGATGCCATGATGTCCCTCCTGGACTGCAAAATATGTTCCAATATTCTGAAAAAAAAAAAAAAATGTGGAACTAAACTGAACTTACTCTTTGAACTGTGGCCAGATGGTCGCCATAATGCATTGTATAGCGAAAATGGGTTTATGACCCACTTGATCTGAAGAATAGACATGTGCGGTTTGTTTCGTTCTGAATTGAAATTCGGACAAATTTAAATTTTTCAGAAATTCCAATGTATCTGTATTTCCAAATTACAATAGTACCAAATTTAAACGACTCCAAAATAACGAAAAAAAAATTTGGATGGAATTCAAATCATTTTTGAATAGTATTCGAATCGTTTTCAAATCCGGAAAGTTTCTGAATTCGAATAGTTTTCAAATTCGAATATGAAATGTTTTCAAATTTGAATAGTTTTAAAATTAGAATATTTTTCGAATTTCCAAAGAGAATAAAATAGAATAGAAAATAAAGAAATAGAATAGAAAAAAATAATAGAATAGAAAAGAATATAACAGAAAATACAAGAATAGAATATAATAGAGTAAAACAGAACAAAATAGAATAGAAAACAAAAAGAACAGAATAGACTAGAATATAATAGAAACAAATAGAATATAATAACATAGAAAGAATATAACCATCTTCTGAAATTCAGATTTCAAATAGAATAAATTTGAATTTGAATGCATATAGTTACATAGTTAGTCAGGTTGAAAAAAGACACAAGTCCATTCAGTTCAACCTTAAAAACAATAAATAAATAAAATAAAAAATATCGTACAATCCAATATACCCAATTTTATACCCTCAGTTGATCCAGAAGAAGGGAAAAAACCCCAGCAGAGCATGCTCCAATTTGCTACAGCAGGGGAAAAAATTCCTTCCTGATCCCCCAAGAGGCAATTGGATTTTCCCTGGATCAACTTTACCTATAAATGTTAATACCCAGTTATATTATGTACATTTAGAAAAGAATCCAGGCCTTTCTTAAAGCAATCTACAGAGCTGGCCAGAACCACCTCTGAAGGGAGTCTATTCCACATTTTCACAGCTCTTACTGTGAAGAAACCTTTCCGTATTTGGAGAGGAAATCTCTTTTCTTCTAGACGTAAGGAGTGCCCCCTTGTCCTTTGGGTTGACCGTAAAGAGAATAACTCAACACCAAGTTCACTATATGGACCCCTTATGTATTTGTACATGTTGATCATATCCCCCTTATTCTCTTCTCTTCTCAAGAGTGAATAAATTCAGTTCCTCTAATCTTTCCTCATAGCTGAGCTCCTCCATGCCTCTTACCAGTTTGGTTGCCCTTCTCTGCACTTTCTCCAGTTCCCCGATATCCTTTTTGAGAACTGGTGCCCAAAACTGAACTGCATATTCCAGATGAGGTCTTACTAATGATTTGTACAGGGGCAAAATTATATCTCTCTCTCTCTGGAGTCCGTACCTCTCCTAATACAAGAAAGGACTTTGCTCGCTTTGGAAACCACAGCTTGGCATTGAATGTTGTTATTGAGCTTATGATCTACAAAAACTCCCAGATCCTTCTCCACTATTGATTCCCCCCAACTGTACTCCCCCTAGTATGTATGATACATGAATATTATTAGCCCCCAAGTGCATAACTTTACATTTCTCAACATTAAACCTCATCTGCCACATAAGAAAATTATAGAATACAAAAGAATAGAATAGAAAAAAAAAGAATAGAATAGACTATGATAGAATAGCAAAGAAAAGAATTTAAAAAACAATAGAATAGAACAGAAAGAATATAAGCATCTCCTAAAATTCAAATAGAATCAATAGAATATAAAAGAATATATTTGAATAGAATAAAAAATAACAGAATAGTGTAGAAAAAAAAACAACAGAATAGAATAGAAAGAATATAACCATCTTCTGAAATTTAAATAGAATAAATTTGAATAGAAAATAATATAATAGAAAATAAAATAATAGAATAGAATAAACCAATAGAAAAATAGTACAATTAAAAAAAACAATAGAATAGAATAGAAAGAATATAACAATTTCCCAAAATCAAATAGAATCAATTCGAATTCTAATAAAATAGAAAAGAATAGATTAGAACAGGAAGATGGTTATATGCATTCTATTCTATTCTATTGTTTTTTTCTATACTATTGTGTTATTATCTATTCTATTCTACACTATTCTTTTATATTCTATTCAAATTCAATTTGATTATATTTGAATTTTGGAAAATGGTTATATTATTTCTATTCTATTCTATTTTTTTTTTATTCTAATCTTTTATATTCTATTCGAATTTCAGAAGATGGTTTCTATTTAATTCTATTTTTTTTTTTATTCTATTCCTTTCTATTCTATTTTTTTATCCTTTCTATTCTGTTCTTTTTTTTCCTATCCTATTTTCTTCTGTTTTACTCTATTATATTCTATCCTTTTTTTTCTGTTATTTTATTTTCTGTTCTAATTTATTTTTTTTCTATTCTATTCCTTTATTTTCTTTTCTATTCAACTCTCTTTGGAAATTGGAAAACTTTTTGAATTTGAAAATTATTCGAAAACTATTAGAAAACTTTTCAAATTCAAAAACGATTCGAATTTGAAAACTTTTTGAATCGATCCGAATTCGAATTCGAAAATTCGAATCAATTTGAATACAAAAAAATAAAACCAATTCTGAAAATGAATTAGACAAATTTAACTAAACTAATTTATGTAAATAACAAATGGAAACAAAACATTTTTTTTCGTTCTGCACATGTCTACAGAAGAATATGAAGCTACAGTATGTAAGGGGTTATTGAACAATTCTTTATTATACATGTAGACAGGTCCCAATTGTATGCTGTTTTCGGCACAAGTTGGGTCCTGCGGACTTCTTCCTCTGCAGGTGTGCCATATCCTGTGTCCTGGGGTAAAAATATCTGTAGAGGACTGACCCCAGGGGAGAACCAAAAGTGATGATGTGATTTCCTCTGTTCTTTGCCACCCCTTCAATTGGTCAGAAATATAGGGGTCTGATGATGTTGAGTGTATATATATATATATATATATATATATATATATATATATAATATATTATATATATATACAGTGGGGACAGAAAGTATTCAGACCCCCTTACATTTTTCACTATTTGTTATATTGCAGCCATTTGCTAAAATCATTTAAGTTCATTTTTTACCTCATTAATGTACACACAGCACACCATATTGACAGAAAAACACAGAATTGTTTACATTTTTGCAGATTTATTAAAAAAGAAAAACTGAAATATCACATGGTCCTAAGTATTCAGACCCTTTGTTGTGACACTCATATATTTAACTCAGGTGCTGTCCATTTCTTCTGATCATCCTTGAGGTGGTTCTACACCTTCATTTGAGTCCAGCTGTGTTTGATTATACTGATTGGACTTGATTAGGAAAGCCACACACCTGTCTATATAAGACCTTACAGCTCACAGTGCTTGTCAGAGCAAATGAGAATAATGAGGTCAAAGGAACTGCTTGAAGAGCTCACACGCAGAATTGTGGCAAGGCACAGATCTGGCCAAGGTTACAAAAAAATTCTGCTGCACTTAAGGTTCCTAAGAGCACAGTGGCCTCCATAATCCTTAAATGGAAGACGTTTGGGATGACCAGAACCCTTCCTAGAGCTGGCTGTCCGGCCAAACTGAGCTATCGGGGGAGAAGAGCCTTGGTGAGAGAGGTAAAGAAGAACCCAAAGATCACTGTGGCTGAACTTCAGAAATGCAGTCAGGAGATGGGAGAAAGTTGTAGAAAGTCAACCATCACTGCAGCCCTCCACCAGTTGGGGCTTTATGGCAGAGTGGTCCGACGAAGCGTCTGCTCAGTGCAAGACACATGAAAGCCCGCATGGAGTTTGCTAAAAAACACCTGAAGGACTCCGGATGGTGAGAAATAAGATTCTCTGGTCTGATGAGACCAAGATAGAACTTTTTGGCCTTAATTCTAAGCGGTATGTGTGGAGAAAACCCGGCACTGCTCATCACCCGTCCAATACAGTCCCAACAGTGAAGCATGGTGGTGGCAGCATCAGGCTGTGGGGGTGTTTTTCAGCTGCAGGGACAGGACAACTGGTTGCAATCGAGGTAAAGATGAATGCGGCCAAGTACAGGGATATCCTGGACGAAAACCTTCTCCAGAGTGCTCAAGACCTCATACTGGGCCGAAGGTTTACCTTCCAACAAGACAATGACCCAAAGCACACAGCTAAAATAATGAAGGAGTGGCTTCACAACAACTCTGTGACTGTTCTTGAATGGCCCAGCCAGAGCCCTGACTTAAACCCAATTAAGCATCTCTGGAGAGACATAAAAATGGCTGTCCACCAACGTTTACCATCCAACCTGACAGAACTGGAGAGGATCTGCAAGGAGGAATGGCAGAGGATCTCCAAATCCAGGTGTGAAAAACTTGTTGCATCTTTTCCAAAAAGACTCATGGCTGTATTAGATCAAAAGGGTTGCTCTACTAAATATTGAGCAATGGGTCTGAATACTTAGGACCATGTGATATTTCAGTTTTTCTTTTTTAATAAATCTGCAAAAATGTCAACAATTCTGTGTTTTTCTGTCAATATTCGGTGCTGTGTGTACATTAATGAGGAAAAAAATGAACTTAAATGATTTTAGCCAATGGCTGCAATATAACAAAGAGTGAAAAATGTAAGGGGGTCTGAATACTTTCCGTCCCCACTATATATATATATATATATATATATACACACATATGCACTGTCTCTCTATCTATCTATCTATCTATCTATCTATCTATCTATCTATCTATCTATCTATCTATCTATCTATCTATCTATCTATCTATCTATAAGACTATCACTTTGAGAATTCGTAATACACTTTCTTGCTTCTTCTTATGCCGCGTACACACGGTCGGACTTTTCGTCTACAAAAGTCCGACAGCCTGTCCGACATACTTCCGACGTACCTTCGGCGGACTTGCGGCAGACTTTCTTACGAACGGACTTACACACACACGACCACACAAAAGTACGACAGCCTAGTACGCGGTGACGTACACCAAGTCCGACGAGACTATAAAACGGAAGTTCAATAGCCCGTACGACACCCTTTGGGCTCCTTCTGCTAATCTTGTGTTTATCTCGTGTTAGTAGAAGTTTGGTGAGAGACGATTCGCGCTTGTGAGACTCGTATTTTTCAGTTCGTTTTAACTGTTGTTCAGTCTGTGCTTGTGAGGTTTGTATCTGCTTTTCAGTGCGTTTGGTCAGTTGGCATTGAGAAATCTTTGTTTTATTGGCCGCTCGTTCCTGATTTTCAGGTCGTTCTACACAGGCCTTGCTGTTCTTCAGTGCGTTCTGTTTAGTGCGTTCTGACCAGCCGACCGTTTTGAAGCCATGTTACCTGTACGTACTCGTCGTCGAGCTCGTGCATTGTATGTGCTTGGTGCTGTAGTTTATTCTTCAGCCCAAGTCCAGTCCATGAACAGGGCGAGGAGGAGTTCATGGACCAAGAATTGGTTGCTTCAGCGTGACCAGTTCTGTCACATGCCTTTGCTCCGTGAGATCCGTGAGAATAATCCTGAGGATTTCAGGAACTTTCTCCGGATGACGGACCCCGTTTTTGACCGTTTGTTGGCTTTGCTGACCCCCTATATCAGCAGGCAGGATACCTGCATGAGGCAAGCCATCACTCCGGAGCAGAGGCTGGTCGCTACCTTGCGGTATTTGGCCACAGGGAGAAGCCTGCAGGACCTTAAGTTCTCGACAGGCATCTCCCCCCAGGCTCTGGGGATCATTATCCCAGAGACCTGTTCTGCCATCATACAGGTCCTGCAGAAGGACTATATTAAGGTAAGATATTTTTCTTTTATTAGCATCACATGTTCTTTTATGTAATCTTTGATAATGTGATGTATTTCTTGCTTCAAACACTACTTACCATCATTGCAATATAGTGTGAATGTCCCCTTTTTATCCTCACACATGCTGGAATTTTTTCCTGTTATTTTTTGTCATGCATGTATATTTTCCTTCAATAACCTTCCCAGCATGAAGTGATGGGAACATATCCACCTAGTCTACTCATTTGGAATGTATTTTGTTTGAGTGTATTTAGTGTGCTGCTAATGAGCAATTATCTAGATTTCACAACCCCCCCACCCCCCCCCCCACCTAAACTCACTCCAAATAGTGTGCTGCTAATGAGCAATTATCTAGATTTCACAACCCCCCCACCCCCCCCCCCCCCCCCCACCTAAACTCACTCCAAATAGTGTGCTGCTAATGAGCAATTATCTAGATTTCACAACCCCCCCACCCCCACCCTCGTTAAAATTTGCTTGAATGTTCTGTGGTGTTGATTTGTCTAAAGCAAATATATGTTGCACTTTGCAAAATGCATGTGCACTCTACAAGTGCATTTGTTCCAGTGCTTTAGTAAATGAGCAGAAGCTCTGCTGATTTCCATCATCAAATCATATGCAAGCCTCAAAGTGTTTTCATTAATTGCCCTTGCATGTGATTGTGTACTCCTTGCAACATGAATGCCTTTTTACATTACCTCATTTACTGTAAGCTGGTTAGCAACTGCACCTGCAGAGTGCGACAACTGCAGTCTTGTAGCCTTTTTAGTCCCTAAATTCCTGCGTGTCCTAAAAGTAATTTTTTTTAGGGATTTCACAACCCCCTAAAATGTAATCAATGTTCCATCAGAGGGGGTGAGCAATCTGATAAGTGTGCCTTTCCATATTAGTTATTCCAGAACAATTAAATTATTGAATGTTATACTGATGCTGGGGAATAATGTTTTTAATTGTCTAATTTTCTTGCAATGTTAGCTTCCAAATTAATTGATTTTGGTTTTCTTGTTTGATTTCCCAGTTTCCTTCAACGCCACAGGAATGGCAGACTGTGGCATCCCATTTTGCCAGCCGTTGGGACTTTCCCAATTGTGGAGGGGCTATAGATGGGAAACATGTCCACATTGTGCCACCACCCCATTCGGGGTCATATTATTTTAATTATAAGGGGTTCCACAGTATTGTTTTAATGGTGGTGGTGTCGGCACACTATGATTTTTTATATGTGGACGTGGGGAAGAATGGCCGGATGTCGGATGGAGGAGTATTTGCCCATACGGAGTTCTGCCAGCGTCTCCAGAGTGGTGGCCTGGGATTGCCACCTGATGAGGATAACGTGGAAGGACTCCCCTTTGTCTTCATTGCCGATGAAGCCTTTGCTCTCAGCAAGCACCTCATGAGGCCATTCCCCCAAAGAACCCTCACCCCGGAGAGGAGGGTTTTTAATTACCGGCTGGCCAGAGCTAGAAGAGTGGTTGAGAATGCGTTTGGAATTCTGGCCAGCCGGTTCCGCCTGTTTCAAACAGCCATTAATTTGGCGGAATACAAACTTAATTTTATCATTTTATCGTGCTGCATTCTGCACAACTTTTTAAATAAGCATTCTCCAAATTATATAGGCACAGTTGGGCCTGAGGCCGGACAAATAGAAGCCAACCTTACAGGCCTGGATACTGTCCGTACTGGCTTGGCCCCCCAAAGTGCCCGTCAAGTTAGACAGCAATATGTTAATTATTTTATGGGTAGGGGGGCCATTGCAATGGGCCAGGATATATAATTTTTGACAATAAAAAAATTATTGATGAAATCTTGCATTATATTTATTGCTTGCCTTTCTTTTGGGCTGTCTCCTAGGTTATGGTCGAGCAGTTGTAGTGCCAACTGTATTGTAATTTTAAATGTCTAAATAAGCTCCATTGCCACTGTAAACAACTTTTTTACAATTATAACTAAAATGATACTGAGCCTTGAAATAACAAACCACACATTTATTTAATTCCTATAAGGAGATGTTTTTATTAATGGTTGTTATGCATTCAGTTCTGCATTTAGTCTAAAATGTTCATAGACAAAAATAGAATGATATCTTAATAATGTAGCAAAATATAATTATATCTAAATATTTATACCTAATCCACAAAAAAATATTTTTGGCTTTTTGATTTTCACAAACAGGCTTATTTTTTTGTTTTGGGAAAATCAAGTTTTGTTTTTTTTTTTTTAAAGCAATTTTTTTGTTTATGTTTTTTTTTTTATCAAGTTATTTTTGTTTTTATTATTTTTTTTTTAATAAAGTTTGTATATTATTTTTTTTGGTTTTTTAAAATCAAGTTTTTTAATTTTTTTTGTTTTTTTAAAATCAAGTTTTTTAATTTTTTTTGGTTTTTTAAAATCAAGTTTTTTAATTTTTTTTGGTTTTTTAAAATCAAGTTTTTTAATTTTTTTTGGTTTTTTAAAATCAAGTTTTTTAATTTTTTTTGGTTTTTTAAAATCAAGTTTTTTAATTTTTTTTGTTTTTTTAAAATCAAGTTTTTTAATTTTTTTTGTTTTTTTAAAATCAAGTTTTTTAATTTTTTTTGGTTTTTTAAAATCAAGTTTTTTAATTTTTTTTGTTTTTTTAAAATCAAGTTTTTTAATTTTTTTTGGTTTTTTAAAATCAAGTTTTTTAATTTTTTTTGTTTTTTTAAAATCAAGTTTTTTAATTTTTTTTGGTTTTTTAAAATCAAGTTTTTTAATTTTTTTTGGTTTTTTAAAATCAAGTTTTTTAATTTTTTTTGTTTTTTTAAAATCAAGTTTTTTAATTTTTTTTGGTTTTTTAAAATCAATTTTTTTTTTTTTTTGTGTTTTTTTGAAAATCAAGTTTTATTTTTTTGTGGATTTTTGAGGTATTTACGAGAAACAGCCCTCCTTTTTTACATTAGGTTAAACAGCCATTTATGTTCTGCCAAAAAAAAAAAAGAGAAGGCCCAGAATGGGGTCAGCAAAACAGGAAATGAAGGACATGATTGATGTTTTGGGGTTTAAAAAAGGGCATTTAGATTCGACCCAAAACATCAATCATGTCCTTCATTTCCTGCTGCATACGATCCAGCCGATTCCGCATTTCATCCATGTCTTTATTCCAGGCCATTATTTGACCAATTAGCCGTTGGGCACTTTCAGAGGTGAAATAGTCACTTCTTGTTGTTGTACCTAAAGTGGAATGAAACCAAAAAATGTCTTTAGAAATATGCACACATACATAGTTTACCTTACCATAAATAAAGCTGTTGTCTCAGACACTGACCTGGTGGGGTGCCCATGTAGCCTAATTCCTCCACATCCTCGGGGGTGGCACTATTGCTTGAATGAAGCACAACCAGATCCCCTAAAATAGAGTAGACAAATTACATTAAACAAAAGGCAGCCATGCATAGATTAACGTAAGCTGGTGTGTCAGACACTCACCTGGTGGGGTGCCCATGTCGCCCACCTCTCCTTCCTCCACATCCTCAATGGGACTTGGGCTGATTTCCCAATCATGTTTTACTTGGGGTGGACTGTCTTCTTGTTGTTGGCTGAGTGATTTTTCCCCTATGTGAAACAAAAAATTATTAATCTAATTAGCACACAGATATTTTAGTACATAGTAATTTTCCAACATTTGTAGTGAAGTGGTTTGTGTAGAGTTCCTATTTTACCTCAATATTTAAAATTATAAAGACATATCGGATAGATAGATATCAATATCTCAAAATATAGTTAATAATCTTTTGATCTCTCTCTATATCTGGAACAAAATCTCTAAATATCTAACTAAATGTAAAGCCAAAAAATTAAGATAACTTCAAATCTTCAAAAAGAATGTTTTACATTTCTATATCTATCTATCTACCTATCTCTATATTTCTCTCTCTCTATATATTTCTCTCTCTCTCTCTCTCTCTATATCTCTATATCTATATCTATATATATCTCTCAATATATATATATATATATATCGATCTATCTATAGATATGTAACGAGGTTTATTAAAAGATCTTTAAAAACGATGAACAAAAAATCGGATAGGAAGGAAAAGCACATGGAGCAGTATACAAGGTAATAAACACAAGAGAAAAACACGACAAGTACTTACTTTTTTTAAGAACTTTCCGGATACGTCGGTATTGATCCGGCTCCCTGAGTTTCAGGTCAGACCATCTTTTTCTCAGTTGATCTTTGGAGCGCTGGACCCCAAAAGATGCCTGCAAAGTCTCCACGACCTTCGCCATTATTTTGGCCTTGCGCAAATTTGGCCGTGCGTACGGCCCATAATTGCCATCATAGTCGTCTTTGTGAAGAATGGCCACCATCTCCACCATCTCTTTAAAACTCATATTAGAGGCCTTAAATCTAGGCCTCATAGATTTCGCTGACGTTCCAGCCTCCGGGCTGTCTCCACTACCTGAGGTCGTCAACATTTCAGGTGTCTCCGCCATTCTTTAACTCCACTACGCGCCGTAACAAAAAATGGGCGGAGAACATGAGTTAAAATCGAACGTCAGGGGCGGGCGACGCAGGCGGAGTTTCACACATGCGTAGTGTATAAAGAGGGGCCTTGCGCACGTGTCGTACGTACGTTCTGTGCGTCGAATTAGGGGGCGGAGAACATGAGTTAATTTCGAACGTCAGGGGCGGGCGACGCAGGCGGAGTTTCACACATGCGTAGTGTATAAAGAGCCTTGCGCACGTGTCGTACGTACATTCTGTGCGTCGAATTAGGGGGCGGAGAACATGAGTTAATTTCGAACGTCAGGGGCGGGCGACGCAGGCGGAGTTTCACACATGCGTAGTGTATAAAGAGCCTTGCGCACGTGTCGTACGTACGTTCTGTGGTAGGTGATAGTGGACCTGGACGTTACAAAACGAAGGTAATTTTAGATATATATTTTTTTTTTTGGTTTTTATGGTCATGACTTTGTAGCAAGCGGCCTATATGGCTTGATAGATTGATGAGGCCTACATAGGGAGAAGATGATGAGGGGTTAGCCGAAACCTATCATAAAAGTGTTTTTTGTCTTGTGACTTCATCTTTTCCAGATATAATGAATCCCCTATTTAAGGATCCAGAGTTCCTTACATCTTTTATTTCCAAATATCGAGAGATGAGGAATTTGTGGGAGGTGAAACACCCTCAGTATTATGCTAAGCATGTGAGGAAGTCAACGCTGGAGAGACTTCTGGCCTTTGTCCAGGCGACCATCCCGGAAGCAACAATGGAGACATTGCTCAAGAAAATTGGGGTCTTGAGGAACATGTATAAGAGGGAGCATAAGAAGATCCAGGAATCAAGGAGATCAGGAGCATCAGCAGATGATGTTTATGTACCCAGGCTGTGGTACTATAATCAACTCCGTTTTCTGGATGACCAGAATGAAGCCAGGCCATCACTTTCAACCCTTCCCTCCACCCTTCCCTCCACCCCAGCAGAGGCTGATGAGGAGCAAGCTGGGTCTTCCATCCTGGATGAACCAGATATGACCATCTGGAGTCAGGTAAATTATTTTAACAAATATTTACTGTACTAATATTAATGATGTTAACTGGATGTTATAATTGTCTAAAATAATTTGGCACTCAAAATTGTGTATACATATCAATTGACAGTAGTGGCTAAATATGTTTGGCACCTGCTTGAAATAATTATGGTGTCTGATTAGACTCTTTTATTAAAGAGAAGTATTCACATTGAATTTGCTATTCATGAGAAGCAAACTGTGTGTCATTGATGAACCCAAAAAAATATACTCAAACTATTGTCCTTTTTTTATACACAGGATGAGTCCATCCAGGAGGAATGTGGGGAAAGTGGCAGGCAGGAGGAGACCAGGCCCATGGACAGCCTGGAGGAGGCCGGATTCACCATCATCCTGGAGGAGGCTGGGCCCAGTGTCAGGCAGGAGGTGGCTGCTCCCAGTGAGGTGGCTGCTCCCAGTGAGGTGGCTGGGCCAAGTGAGGTGGCTGGGCCAAGTGAGGTGGCTGGGCCCAGTAGGAGCCTGACCGAATCCCAAGTGCCTCCCCTCCACCTTCCCAAAAAAAGGGCCAGGAAGGGGATGGTCACACAGGACGCATCCCTGCGCCTCATGCAAGAGGCCACCCGTTTTTTAACGAGCCCCCCCGAAGCGGAAGAATCCTATGGCTGCTACTTAGCCAGCAGGCTTCTTCAGATGGATTGGGAGCAGCGCCTCATTTGTGAGCGCCTATTTGGGGAAACAATCCATAAGGGGCTGCAGGGCACGCTAACACAAAACACCCAACTACATGAGGCAGCCCCCCCTCCTCCTCCTCCTCCTCCTCCTCCTCCTCCTCCTCCTGCCACAACTGAAACACCAGAGCCACAGCCTCAAAAGAAGGCTACAGGGAAGGCTGCAGGGCAGCGTGGAGGAAAGGCTGCAGGGAAGAGAAGAAAATGATGACCTGGGTTCAGTCTGGTCTGACAGAAGACGCAGGCTGTTGTAGGACCACAGTCTGGGGACATCTAGATCATCTGCTGGTGCTGTTGATCTCTGGGATTCTTGGACCAGATTGTGCTCCCTCTTATATGGACTCCGCAAGATCCCAATTTTCTGGTACACCGACTTTTTCCAGCGTTGACTTCCTCTTTATTTTATTTTGACCATGAATAAATGGATCTTTTTTGAGTTTAGCAAAAGACTTTATGTGTTTTCTTTGAAATCATTGATTTTACACACAATGTTAAATTAACAAGGGACAACAATCTCATTGAGTTTGAAAAAAAACACACCAAAAATACATTACTAATGTTAATAATGTTCAAGTGGTAAGTCTTGAAAATCAAAAAATTTACGTAACCAAAAACGGTGCTTTGGGTTAACTTTATCTAAAAACTAAAAAATAATCACTATAAAAAAAAAAAATAATAATGGGTTCTTTGTGTTAACTTTACAAACCTAAAAAAAAAAAAGGGGAAAAAGTATTATTAGTATGGAAACATTGTTTTTAAAATGCATACTATATCATTCATGAGATCAAAGAGAAAAAGAATCCAGAAATCAGTTTGGGAGAACTCTGATTATGAACAGCAAAACACCTTCGTTCTTTAGAGCCTTCGTAAAGAAGAAATAAAATGCGCTGCATTCAACGATCACAGATTTTGCAGCGTGATGAATGTGCTACCTACAATACGAACACTAGTTTTACTAGACCGAGTGCTTCCGTTTAGTTTTTGCTTATGAGCATGCGTCGTTTTTTTGTCCGTCGGACTAGCATACAGACGAGCGGACTTCGGGGTCCGTCGTAGTTACGACATAAAGATTTGAAGCATGCTTCAAATCTAAAGTCCGTCGGATTTGAGGCTAAAAAAGTCCGTTGAAAGTCCGGAGAAGCCCACACACGATCGGATTACCAGCCAGCTTTAGTCCGTCAGCGTCCGTTGGACTTTTGTAGACGAAAAGTCCGACCGTGTGTACGCGGCATTAGACACAGTTTTCAGTCTATGATGACCTTCACCTCCAGATAAGAAGCAACAGTTTACTCCCTTTTTGCTCAGAGAAATGGACAGTCTTATCTAGCTGGTCTGATCCTGTACTGTCATGGTGGCGCCCATGTTTTCTTTCGCTTTCTATCAGTCACATGATGTAACCACCCATTTAACTGTTCCTTTGCTACTAAGATATGAATGCTGATTGGACTCTACTATACGATCACACCTATAACATGCCAAAAACGTATGCATATTCCTAAGTATATATTGTTAAACTTGATGTTTGTATGGCAGAAACACTTTCACTTTTACTCGCTTATAGTAGCCGAGAACAGTGTTGTATTTCTCCACTGAAGTGAATAAAAGCACCTACTTATATTATCTTAAGATCTGGATCTACTATCTCATCTGAATGTCTTGTTTGAAGACCCCTAAATTGGATTTAACAGATTGGTGCTGTCGCCTCAGATACAGTCCAGTGGGCTCCCGACCAGAGAGACACAAAACTTACCTTGAGCAGACATGTGGCCATGGTAAGAAACTGTTAAGCCACGTACACACTGGCGGACTTTTTCGACCGGACTGGTCTGACGGACTTTTTGACGGACTTTTGACGGACTTCCAACAGACTTTTGAATGAATGGACTTGCCTACACATGATCACACCAAAGTCCGATGGATTCTTACGTGATGACGTACGACCGGACTAAATTAACGAAGTTGGTAGCCAGTAGCCAATAGCTGCCCTAGCATGGGTTTTCATCCGTCGGGCTAGCATACAGACGAGCGTATTTTTCGACCGGACTCGAGTCTGTCGGAAAGATTTGAAGCATGTTTCAAATCTAAAGTCCATCAGATTTCCGACTGGAAAAGTCCGCTGAAGGTCCGATGAAACCCACACACGATCGGATTGTCCGCCGAACTCAGTCCGTTGGACCAGTCTGATCAAAAAGTCCGCTTATGTGTACGCTGCATTATTCTTACTTATTCTGCTCTCCATGGCGAGTAATTAGTCGGTGTCTGGGGTCCATTGGCTGAAGGAGTCTTATGCTGTTGATGAGTTGGTGAGATTAAGGTAAAATGAAGTGTAAACTAGAGTAATGTTGATGTTACACAGTTTGACCCAAATAACTCCTTTACTTTGTCTGTTGCAGAAATAATAGGGCCAATAATAATTATCAATGTTGATGTTTTGCTTCTATGCTTGGGGTGTCAATAAATTTATCAGACTTGTGAGAAGGTTTGACCAGAGGTGTTTCTTGGTATTTATTCATGCCTGGATATTTACATTGATCTCCCCTCCCTTCACCTCTGAGTTCACTCTGGACAACATTATCTGTTATGAATTTAGCACGTTTAAAAGTAAAGGCCAGCATAGTAAATTTTAGATTGAAATAATTTACATTCAGTACATTTAGAAATTCATTCAGTAAATTGAGTGAATCATCCCATACAGCAAACACATCATCTTTTTATCTGTACCGCAGAATGATTTGGTCCATGTATACAGCTAGCTCCTCCGAGGACAGGAGCATACGTCCCCACTCCCCCAGGTAAAGATTTGCGTAGGATGGGGCACATGTTCCCATCACCCCCTATACCTGGAGGAAGTGGGAACCATTCAACATAAAGCAATTGTGATGAAGAATATAGTTGAGTGACTCTAAAATGAATTCAGTCAGGGGTCGATCATGTGAGCTGCGCTGTGACAGGACTCGTTTTATACAGGACAGACCTTTGTCATGTGGGATTAAATGTGCCTAGATGTCTATGGCAACTAAATGGGCTAAATGAGATATATTTAACCCATTAGGGATCTGGAGTAGATGGATAGTATCCTGTTTGTATGTGGAAGGGCTTACAAAATATGGTCTTAGGTATTCATCTACCTTTGTACTAAGGTTTTTGGTAAGGGGGCCATTCCCTGAAATTATTGGGTTGCGGGGTGAATGTTTGAAGTCCTTGTGGAGTTTAGGTAGAGCATAAAGGACAGGGGTATGGGGAAAGGTTGTTCTAATAAATTCCCATTGGTCCATAGTGATCACACCCTTTAGGTATGCGCATCTACATTCTGGTAAATTTCATTGTGGAATCTATCAATAAAAGTACTGTTATTCTGACAATACCAGTGTTTGGTTTTGCAGAATTTTGTTACACATAGCAATATATTGATCGTTATCCAACACAATATTTCCTCCCTTATCGGAGGGCTAAATTGTAATGCAGAAGTATGATTCCTTTCCCCTAACCACCAACCGCTCCTCAGCTGACCAGGCTTGCAACAGTAAATAACACATTTACATTTACATTTATATTTAGCTTTTCTTCAGTAAGTAGCTTAGCCCTCAACGTCCAATAAAGGGGAGGTTCACACAAAAATGGAACCTCTGCTTTTCGGAACCCTCCCCCCCTCTGATGTCACATTTGGCACCTTTCAGGGGGGAGGGGGGTGCAGATACCTGTATAATACAGGTATTTGCACCCACTTCCGGGAACAGACTCCCACGGGAGTCACGCCCCTTCCCCCCCGCTGTCTCCTGGGAAAAACACAGGTTGCAGGAGATAGCGGGGACCAGTTAGGACACGCAGCGCGACTCGCGCATGCGCAGTAGGGAACCGAGAAGTGAAGCCACAATGCTTCACTTCCTAATTCCCTCACCGAGGATGGCGGCGGCAGAAGCAGAGAGCCAAACGATTGATCGGCTTTGGCTGCCGACATCGCTGGACTCCAGGACAGGTAAGTGTCTATTTATTAAGCCCCCGTTCACACCTATGCGAATTAGATGCGGCTTACACTGCATCCAATTTTCAGGACATTTTAAAATACATTAATTTGAATGTATCTGGTTCACATATGTGCGTTGCAGAAAAAACGTGTGCGTTTTTTGGGCATTGCGGTGCGAACTACAAGCCTATTATCTCCTATGGGAACGCATCTGATTCGCAGATGCATTGCGTTCTGAACAAGGATTTTCTCCTTCTTCTCACTACACCTCCCTCCCTCCCCCTCTCCCTGCTCACTGATCCGCAGCTGAAACGCAGATGAACCTTTGAACAGCAAATTTTTATCTTCCCAGTGAAACCTGAGCTTCAATTCGCACCGCACATGTGTGAACCCAGGCTTAAAGTCAGCAGCTGCAGTATTTGTAGCTGCTGGCTTTTGATAATTTTTTTTAGGTGGACCTCTTTAAATACTGTTCCCTCGGCTGAGACAATGATGAGGCAATAAGTATATTTGCTTAAAACTTTACTTGAAGAGGTTAACAGACTACAACAGTTCACATCTTGGTATAATCTTTTGTGTAAACAATTTACACAACTCCCAATTATTGACAATAGTAAAGAGTGTTGGCAATAGCAAACAGTTCAGGAATTTCCTGTCCTGGTATTAATAAGTCTCCAATCCCTCCCCCAGGCCCAAGGGGGAGCTCTCCTCCTCAGAGGTCCATCCTTCCGCAACAGCTAATGTTGTAAAAGACTTAGATTGTGTCATGACCTTGCAGTAATACATTCATGCCCTGTCTGTCTCTTACCTGGTATGTGTATCAGCCTTGAGGCTTGTACTCTCACACCTGCATGCTTAAGTAATCTTCCCTCTGTGTGGCTCCACCCTAGACTCAACAGGAACCACTATTTAACACCGTATTCTCCAAGCCTGCCTTGCCGTGCAATATTGTGTGTTTGGCTTCCTGTTTGCCATGTGCTCTAGTTTGTCTCTGTCTCTGTTACCGATCTTGGCGTGTTCCCAACTATCCCTGTCTACTTGTGACCCTGACCATTGGCGCGTTCTCTACTATCCCTGTTTGCCTGTTACCCTGACTTTTGGCGTGTTCTCTGTTATCCTTGTCTGCTAGTTGCCCCGACATTTGGCTACCTCCCTACTATCCCTTGCTGTCCTGGGCTACTGTTTCCTCTCCATCCTCCTGTAGCCTACCGTGAGTGTGAGCTGGGAGACCCTGGGGGCCGCGACCTGAAGCCAGTTGCAGCCTAGTCCATCCTCACCACTAGAGGCTCTGGTGAACACCTGCTGCCTCTTAGACTCCGTGGCCTGGGGAATCTATGCTCTAACTCACTGTGGGATCCGTGTTGGGCTCCAGGGGACCTGCCTTCCTGAACCACCCCGAGTTCCATCCGCAGCAGTAAGCCTTAGGGTCCACTATCATAGCGGTGCACTCCTGACCCCAATGGGGTGCATCTGTCACCTGGATACAGGTGACCTGACAGTTTGCACAGCCATGGACCCGTCTGATGTGCCACTATCTGCCAATGATCAGCTGCAGGGCATAGTTCACAGACTCGAGACCCAGGAATCTAATCAGACCCAGGTAATGTGATTCCTTCAGGATTTGGCTTTCCGCTTTGAACAACTTCAAGCCTCCTTGGGCTCCCCGGTTCCACAACCGCAATCGGCTGCCGTATCAGCTCCGCTTACAGTCGCAGCCGCGAACCCTTTGCACTTACCAGCTCCGTCCCATTACTTTGGGGATTCCAAGGCCTGCAGAGGGTTCCTTATCCAGTGTACCATTCATTTCGAACTCCAACTCCAAAACTTCCAGTCTGATCGGGCAAAGGTAGCTTATATTATTTCTCTCTTGTGCGGCGAGGCTTTAGCTTGGGCTGCCCCTATGTGGGAGAGGAAAGACCCAATGGTTTCCAGCCTCTCTAATTTTCTGAAACTCTTCCGCAATATCTTTTTTTTTTTTTTTTCAATAAGTTTTATTCAGGTTTTGTCAGTTTACAAAGATATAAGTCATGTTTACATATAGCAGTAGATATCGTAAACCGAAATATAAACAATAGAGGCTAACAGATTCATATAACTTTGCAGTCTTAATACAATTCCCTGAATTATGAGAAGTAAGAGCAAGGCAGGAGAGGCTATATTCCTCTAGTCACCCCATTTGGGAACTAGCTGTGACCCTGTGGAGACACAGCCTCTACATGCCTATGTGTCATCAGCAGTATTAACCGGTTTATAACTGTTAGCATTCATGTAACAAGAGCGTATAGCTCATAACAGGTAAAAAGTAACTAATATATATATTATACAGGATCAATTCAGAGGCCATATGGAAAAGGAAGGATATAAATCTTAAAAAAGCAGAAAATCATGAGATGGTTCGCCCTAGTGATAATAAGTGATATTTTATTCATTTACGATGAGTGTCGTACCAATTTATCCAACGTTGCCAGCACGGAAGAAATTTGTCATAATTTCCACTGATGGATGCTAGCATCTTCTCATAAGTGTAATGCAAAGATATTGTAGTTACAGCCTCTTCTATCTCTGGAGGGATTAAAGATCCCCATTTTCTTAGTATCACTAATTTGGCTGCTAGGAATAAGTGAATAGTAAATTGTCTATGTAGTGGTGGGATATCTTCTATGCCTATGTTTAGGATAGCTAAGGAAGAGGAGTTGTGTATATTTAGATCTGTTGTTTGACGTAGGATTTTGAAGATGTGGGACCAATATGAGGTCAGGTGTTCACATCCCCATAGGATGTGATAGATAGTGCCCGCTTGCCCACAGTTCCTCCAACAGGTGGGAGGTGTGGAGCGGTCAAATTTAGCTAATCGATAGGGTGTTAAATGCCAACGTTGTATAATTTTATGTGAGAGTTCCCATAGGTTTGTGCTTTTAGTTGCCGAGTGGATGTGTTGCAAGGCGGCCTTTTGCCATTGTTGTGGAGAAAAGGAGTTGTTAAGGTCCCTTTCCCATGCTACCATGGAGTTCGTTTGGTGAATATGTTTTTATCATGGAGATAATTATAAAATAATGAGATACCTCCTTTACAAGGGTTTTTGGCAGTGAGGTAGACATGAATCTGCCAGAATAAGTTGTATTTGATGTCATGTTTTTTGAGATAAGAAGCAATTCTGAAATGCTGAAATCGTTCTGAGATAGGTAGGTCATATGTCGATCTTACGTTAGTGCCAGAGTGTAGTTCCGAAACCCATTTTATTTCCTTCGCTATCCATTTAGTCAAGGGCATGTCTGGGATCAATAGAGCCAAGGTTGATAAAGGGATTGACAGAGATATGGTAGGAGATGATCTAGATTTGGTATATATCAAGGACTTCCATGAGTTTAGTGTTGCTAGAATCGGGAGAGGAAGGTCAGAAGGTTTGGATTTAAGATGCAGATAAGCTAAAATATAGTCATAGAGGTTACCTCCTGGTATTATAGATTGTTCAATACTGCACCAAAGTGGCGTTTGGTGGTAGGGAAACCACCCTCTTAGTTGTGCCAGGATTGCAGCTAGATGATAGTCAGCAAATATCGGTAGGCCAACCCCGCCTGCTGTTTTTGTTTTGCAGAGTTTCTGGCATTTTTACCTTCCCATAGATAACTAGAAAGTATGGATTGTAAAGTATGAAAGTGTTGTCGGGGGACTGGAATGGGAACTGTACAATATATGTAGAGTACTTGCGGCAGAATTTGCATTTTAAAGGCGGCCAACCTGCCTGACCATGACAATGTGTGTTTGCTTATGGACTGGAGACCAGCGCTTAATGAACGTATCAACGGGAGGTAATTAGCATGAAATAGTTGTGTAGGTTGGGATGTTAGTTTAATTCCTAAGTAAGTAATTTCTTGGGAGTCCCATACATACGGGTATCTGCTTTGCAGGGTTGTTCTATCATTTGCTGCTACAACAAGATCTAATATATAAGATTTGGTTTTGTTTACTTTGTAATATGATACTGTACCATAGTCATGTAATAGTTGAGAAACATGTCGTAGGGAAGACACCGGATTAGTTAACATAAGGATCGCATCATCTGCAAAGAGACTTATGACATGTTTGCGGTTATTAATGGAAAATCCTTGTATATTGGGATTTTGCCTTATGCTAGTTGCCAGGGGTTCCATTAATAGGTTGAAAATGAGGGGGGATAATGGGCATCCCTGGCGGGTACCATTTGCAATCTTAAAAGGTTTAGATAGCATACCTGAAGTGTATACCCGGGCTGATGGTGATGTATATAGAGATAGTATTGCAGAGAGTATGTGGCCTGTGAATCCAAATTTTTCCAGTGTGGTTGTGAGATATGTCCAATGTACTCTATCTAATGCCTTCTCTGCATCCAGGGCAAGAAGCAGAGAAGGCGTCCCGAGTTTCCTGGCAACATGGATCACATCAATCAATCTTCTGGTAGCATCAGATGTTTATCTGCCCTTGGTAAATCCAGATTGATCTGGATCAATTATAGTAGGGAGAATGTCAATCAGTCTCATTGCTATAATTTTAGCATAAAGCTTTAGATCGGTATTCAATAAGGAAATCGGTCTAAAGTTTTGGGGAACATGCGGTGTCTTCCCTGGTTTAGGCAACGTAACTATTAATGCTTCTAACATCTCTGGTGGAAAAGAGGATGAGGCAGCAGCGGCTTCAAATACCTTAAGGAGGTATGACCCTAAGGAGTGTTTAAAAGTCTTGTAATATTCCCCTGTCAGACCATCTGGCCCTGGTGACTTATTGGTGGGAAGGGTGTCAATAACTTTCATTAACTCAGAGAGTGAGAAAGGGGAATTTAAGGCTTGAATTTGAGAAGTGGAGAGTTTAGGTAAATTAATATCTTTTAAGAAATCATTTATAGCTGATTGTGACGGCTGGTCAATATGACTATCTTGATTAAGGTTATAAAGGGACCCATAGTATTCGCTAAATGCATTGGCAATACTTTGGGGATCAAATACTTTTTTTTTTGGAGATAGGGTTAATGGTGTGAGGTATTTTAGTTTTGAAGCATTGGCCTCGTAGTTTGCGAGCTAATTCTTTTCCAGCTTTGTTACTGGTCGAATAGAATGACATTTTAAGTCGTCGCTCCTTTTGTTCAAAGGAATGAAGCAATTCTAATCTGAGATCGTGTCGCAGAGCCGACAGTTTTTTTACTAACTTGGCGTGTAGGGTTTTTTTTATCTAGATCTTCGAGGAGTTTGATATCTGTGAGAAGGGTATCAAGCCACTGCTGTCTCTGTTTTTTTAGTTTTGTGGCTAATTGAATAAATATGCCTCTAATGTACGCCTTGTGGGCATTCTAAAGTACAAATGGAAGAGGAATTGATCTGAAAGTAATCAGACAAGTGGCTTTCTAACAATTTCTTAGTGGCTGTTGTTTGTATTACTTGAGGGCTGGCGCGCCATATGAATGCCCCGTTAGTAGGATATTTATCTCCTAGAGTTAGGAGGATAGAAGCATGGTCCGACCAAGTAATGTTATTGATTTTTAATTTGAGTCACTTTTTGAAGCAACCACTTGTCCATTAGAACCAGATCGATCCTCGAGTAAATGCAATGTCTATGAGAATAAAATGTGAAGTCTCGTTCATTAGCATGTGTGCAGTGCAAACTATCAAACAGATCATGAGATCTTAGGAAAAAATTTAGAGAAGGAGATCTTTTGGAATGAGTCAAGGTGGAGTCCATACGTGGGTCATGAGTAACATTAAAGTCTCCACATATTAAAAGGGAACCTTGTTGGATTATTTTCAGCTTTTTCATCAATCGGTTCAGGAAGTTAATTTGTTTGGTAATGGGAACATATACGTTCACAAGAGTATAACGGGTGGAGTTAATGTCACATACAATAATAAGGTACCGGCCCGGTGGGTCAGATATTTCGGAGTGAAGTTGACATGATATAGAGTCTTTAATGGCCACCATAACACCTCTCTTTTTCGCATTCATATTGGAGAAGAAGTAGAGTTGGAAATTTCTATGAGAGCATTTTGGTGAGGCTGCATGATGGAAGTGTGTCTCTTGGGCGCATAGAATATCACATTGGGAAGAGACAGCTTCTTTCCAAAGGGATGCTTTCTTGGCTGGGTGGTTTAAGTCATGGACATTGATGGAGAGTAGTTTAACTGGCATGAGACAGATTGGAAGGTATGCTATAGGTCGAGGGTTGATAGTACTCACACTTATGGTGAGCGATGGCTAGCCTCTTGGAGATGGATGACTTCCGTTCCAGGGTGGCTTTCCTTCTGGAGTATCCCTCAGAGCGGACAGGTGAGTTGCAAAAGTTGCAGGTTCCTTTCCATAAGGGCGTATTCGGGTATGGCTCTGTGAATGGTTGTTGATCCATAAAAACAATGAGAAAAATATAACAAAACAAATTAAAGGAAGAAAAAAGAATGGTTACAGGGTGATAGGAGAATCCACAGGGGGATTCTTGATCCATAAACTCTGTTCAATAAGGTTGAGGGGTATTGGAAATATTTCCAAGTGTGCCTTCACCGGGGGGAGTGTAGACATAAGGATTGAATAAATCGGTTAGGAGCGATCTTTCAGTTGAGCAGGTTTTTTATCAGACCTCTTTCGTGTCACCACCTGCCAGTCTGCCTGCATGCATGGAGGAGTATCAACTTGTATAGGAGACGGATGTGCTTCCGACAGTATTCCCTATTTCCTGAGGATATGAAGACCCTCTTCCATGGTAGAGACAGTGGTAGTCGTGCCATTATGTGTGATGGAGAGCGCAGCAGGATATTTCCACTTGTGTAATATGTGATGGTTGCGTAGCGCTTTAGTAATGGTGGCTAAATTGCGGCGTTTCTGGAGGGTATGCCTAGATAGGTCAAAGAGTAGTTGTAGAGAGGCATATTGAGGTGGGCGCTGGTCATGGTTACGGAAAGAGGCCAATATGGTTTCTTTGACTTTATAAAAATTTAACCATAGCAGGACATCCCTGGGTACGTCATCAGGTAAAAATGACGGTTTCGGTATTCTGTGCACCCCATCTACTGTGAGCTCCAATGCAGTCATTGCGGGAAGTAACGCAGTAAATAATTCTTGGACATATTATGGTAGTTGTATCGTGGGGATGGATTCAGGAATGCCTCTTATTTTGAGATTATTCCTTCTGGATCTATCTTCAAGGTCAGATAATTTATCTTTGATCCAGGAAATTTCATCTGAGTGAGTGGCATGAGCATCTACCATTTTATTGAAAGAGAATGCATGTGAGTCCAGAGTGTTCTCAATCTGGTTTACCCTTTCTCCCAGGTAATGTACTTCTGCCTGACATCTTTGTACTGTGTGCAGCATATCCTGGTGTAGAGATGACCTCAGGGACATTAGCATCTCTTTGAATACAGTGTCTGATACAGGCTGCCCTGATGTAGGGAATCCCGCTATGGGGTCTGGGGCTGCTGACGCCTGAGATCGTGAGGTAGTGTGAGCGCTCACTTCCATATCTTGCTGCAGCCGATTTCCATGTGGAGAGGATGTCCTTTGTCTGGACTTAGCAGGGCTCCTGGTAGTGGAAGTGGATGCCGCTGAGGATGATCTGCTATGCGGATTCTCTGGATCGGTGCCGCTTCGTCCGGTCGGATAGATCGTGGATGCGGCCTGTTCCGTCCTGTGCTCCGGCTGGGCGCCATTTTGATGAGGCTGCGCTGAGGTGGAGAAGTAACCCGGCAGCTTACGGAGCTGCGGCGGAGGTTCTTTTCTTCTCCTCAGCATCCCTGGTGGTATAGTATGCTCTAATGAGTCGGGTATAGGTGGATCATACCTCTGAATGCTCCGATGGAAACGGATTCCCCCGGCGGTGTGGGGGAGCTCAGAAGCTAAGCAGCCATCTTTGGGCTTGGACGCCACGCCCCCTTCCGGAATATCTTTGAGGAACCAGGTTGTGTCTCTTCAGCGGCCAACGTCCTCTTACGTCTCTGCCAAGAGTCTGCTTCTATGGGACAGTATGCTCTTCGTTTCCACATACTGATGGCTGAGCTGAGCTGGAACAATAAGACATTAGTCGCAACCTTTCTGCATGGCCTTTCTGATAGAGTGAAGGACGAATTAGCAGGAAGAACCATCCCCACCGATCTGGATGAAGTTATCTCCCTGTGTAACCAGATTGATATTCGTTTTCAGGAAAGAAACCTAGAAAAGTGACGCCAGCACTCCTTGGTCCTTAGTCAGCCCAAGCTCCCCTCTTTTCGTCCTGTGGAACATCTCCTGCCAACTAAGGATCCCATGCAGCTGGACCAGACAAGGCCATCCCCGAGGAACGTGCTAGATGCAGAACTCTGGACCTGTGTCTCTGCTGTGGGGGCAAAGGTCATTTTCGTGACACATGCTCATTTCGTCCAGGAAAAGCTTGGTAATACATCTGGAAGGTGGAATATTGGATCCAGAAAAGTCATCTTCTCGCCTCCTTCTTTCGGTGTTTCTTCATGTTGGTGTTTCCTCCCACTCGGCCTTGGCTTATCTGGATTTGGGAGCTGCTGGCATCTTTATGGACTGGAGAACTGCATCTTCCATGAACCCTACCCTTTTACCCCTCACCACTCCATTGGTGGTCTCGGCGATTGATGGCACTGTTCTTACAGGGGGGTCTATCCGCTTCCAGACCACTCCTGTTAAGATGTCGGTAGGGATACTCCACCAGGAGTGGATATCCTTTCTTATCCTTCCTAAGGTCTCAACCCCTATCGTATTGGGGCTTACTTGGTTGCAGCTCCACTCTCCACACATTGACTGGACTTCTGGGCAGATCCTGGCTTGGGGTCCCTCCTGTTTCTCTTCCTGCCTACTCAAGGTTGCCCCTAAGGGGAGACTTCCCATGGCTACCACCTCAGTATCCTCTACCCTTCCCGCTGCATATAGCGATTTCTGGGATGTGTTCTGTAAAAAGTCAGCTGAGGTGCTTCCTCCTCACAGGTCCTTTGACTGTGCCATTGACCTTGTTCCCGGAGCAGCTCTACCCAGGGGTCGTACCTACCCTCTGTCCATACCAGAGACCCAGGCCATGTCTGAGTATGTTGCAGAAAATATAGAAAAAGGATTCATCCGGAAATCCTCATTGCCTGCAGGAGCAGGGTTCTTTTTTGTTGCCAAAAAGGATGGTTCCCTAAGACCCTGCATTGACTACCGAGGCCTAAACGCAGTAACGATCAAAAATCGATACCTCCTACCCCTAATATCGGAACTATTTGACAGGTTGAAAGGTGCCTCCAATTTGATCTGAATACGGGAAGGGGATGAATGGAAAACTGCGTTTAACACTAGAGATGGGCATTACGAGTACTTGGTCATGCCCTTTGGTTTGTGTAACGCCCCAGCGGTGTTCCAAAACTTTGTTAACAAAATCTTCAGGGATCTGCTTTACCAATTTGTTGTCATCTACCTGGATGACATTCTCATCTTTTCAGATAGTCTGTCGGTTCACAGAGACCATGTCCGGATTGTACTTCAGTGCCTTCGAGAAAATAATCTGTACGCCAAGCTGGAGAAATGTTCTTTTGAATGTTCTGAAGTCCTGTTTCTGGGATGCTTCGTATCTAACTTTGGTCTTCGTATGGATCCTGGGAAGGTCTCGGCCATTACCAACTGGCCTCTTCCTGCCGGCCTCAAGGCCACGCAGTGCTTTCTTGGGTTCACTAATTATTACAAGCAGTTCATTAGGAATTACTCCTCTATTGCTGCGCCAATTATCGCCTTGACCAAGAAGGGTTCTAATGCCAAGGAGTGGTCCCCCGAAGCTGTCTCTGCCTTTCATGATTTGAAACAGACCTTCATTTCTGGACCTTTGTTGAGGTGACCTGACCCGGGGGATCCATTTTTTATTGAAGTGGACGCTTCCTCAACTGGGGTGGGAGCTGTGCTTCTTCAATCCTTTGGGAAAAAACGTCTACCATGTGTGTTTTTCTCCAGAAAATTTTCTCAGGTGGAGAAGAATTATGCTATTGGTGATCGGGAACTTCTTGCAATGGCAGGACCTTCGTCCCCACTGAGCTAAGAGCTAAGATCCTTCATTGGGGACATAACTCCAAGGTGGCAGGTCATGCTGGGTTTCTTCGATCCTTCCTCCTCATCAGTCACCACTACTGGTGGCCTACTCTCTGTTCGGATGTCAAAGACTATGTTAAGGCTTGTCATGTCTGTGCCCAGTCTAAGTCTAAGTCCTCCACGCAGGCTCCTGCTGGTCTTCTCATGCCCTTGCCCATTCCCAAGGAGCCCTGGTCTCACATAGCCATGGACTTCATCACTGATCTTCCACCTTCTGAGAAGAATACGGTCATTTGGGTGGTAATTGATCGATTCTCCAAGATGGCCCATTTTGTTCCTCTTCCTGGTCTCCCTTCTGCTCCTGCCTTGGTTCCCATTTTCATACGAGAGATTTTTCGTCTTCATTGTGTCCCTTCCCATGTCATTTCAGGCGTGTTCAGTTTACTTCTCACTTTTGGAGAGCCTTTTGCAAATCCCTCAACATTACCTTGGGTTTTACCTCTTCTTAGCATCCCAATCCAAGGGCCAGAATGAAAGGGTTAATCAGGAGTTGGAGGTCTTTCTCCGTACCTTGGTCTCGGCTCATCACAATGATTGGGCATCATTACTCCCGTGGGCAGAGTTCTCCCACAACAATCATGTTAACGTCAGTTCTCAGAAGACACCCTTTGTCACTGTTTATGGAAGACATCCTCAGCTCCCTCTTCCTATGACCTGTTCTTCTGACATCCAAGCTTTGGCTACTGTTTAAGAATCATTCAATTCCTTGTGGGTTGACGTTCATGATTCCCTCCAGAAAGCTGCCAACAAGTTCAAAAGTTTTGCTGACCGTCGCAGGTGTAAGCCACCTTCTCTACAGCCAGGAGACAAAGTCTGGCTTTCTACCAGGAACATCAGACTTCGGGTTCCTTCTCTCAAGTTTGCCCCGAGATTCATTGGTCCTTACAATTTAATTTCTAAGCTGAATACTGTTTGTTTTAAACTCCAGATCCCTAAAAGCCTCAGGATCTCAAACTCCTTTCATGTATCCCTTCTGAAACCTTTAGTTTTCAATAAGTTCTCTCGACCTCTCCCTACCTTGGCTCCAGTCTCTGAAGATGATCAGGAGTACGAGGTTAGTCAATTTTTGGATTCTCGATTCTATAAAGGTGTCCTTCAATATCTCATGGATTGGAAAGGTTTTGGTCCTACGGAGAGATCTTGGATTTCTGCATCTGAAGTCTTTGCACTTCGTCTTCTGAGGAAGTTCCATTTGAAGTTCCCCTCCAAGCCTGGTCTAAAGCGGGGGAGGGGGAGGCCTGGTAAGAGGGGGGGTACTGTCATGACCTTTCAGTTATACATTCATGACCTGTCTGTCTCTTACCTGGTCTGTGTATCAGCCTTGAGGCTTGTACTCTCACACCTGCATGCTTAAGTAATCTTCCCTCTGTGTGGCTCCACCCTAGCCTCAACAGGAACCACTATTTAACACCGTATTCTCCAAGCCTGCCTTGCCGTGCAATATTGTGTGTTTGGCTTCCTGTTTGCCATGTGCTCTAGTTTGTCTCTGTCTCTGTTACCGATATGGCGTGTTCCCGACTGTCCCTGTCTGCTTGTGACTCTGACCTTTGGCGCATTCTCGACTATCCCTGTTTGCCTGTTACCCTAACTTTTGGCGTGTTCTCTGTTATCCTTGTCTGCTAGCTGCCCCGACATTTGGCTACCTCCCTACTATCCCTTGCTGTCCTGGGCTACTGTTTCCTCTCCATCCTCCTGTAGCCTACCGTGAGCATGAGCTGGGAGACCCTGGGGGCCGAGAACTGGAGCCAGTTGCAACCCAGTCCATCCTCACCACTAGAGGCTCTGGTGAACACCTGCTGGCTCTTAGACTCCGCACCCTGGGGAATCTATGGTCTAACTCACTGTGGGATCCGTGTTGGGCTCCAGGGGACCTGCCTTCCTGAACCACCCCGAGTTCCATCCACAGGAGTCAGCCTTAGGGTCCACAGGGTCCTCATAGCGGTGCACTCCTGACCCCAACGGGGTGCATCTGTCACCTGGATACAGGTGACCTGACAGTTTGACTCTAATAAGATATATTTATTACCTTTTGAAATGTATTATTTTAGGAAAACCATGTTCCGCTTCCTTTTTATATTTTGTATAGCATTCAAAACATCTTGGTTCCTTAAAGTGTAGACAAATGGGTTGAGCATTGGAACCACAGCTGTATAAAGCAAGGTCAGCAACTTGTCCAGTTCCTTAGAACCTTCAGATTCTGGTTTGCCATACAATATAATTATTGGACCATAGAATAATATTACTGTAGTGAGGTGGGAGGTACAACTGGAATAAGCTTTCAGCTGTCCCTTTGAGGAACGAATTTTCAGTATGGTGGAGATGATGAATACATAGGAGGTCATAATAAGCAAAAAAGGAAAAAATGCCAACAATGCATCCTCACTTAACATAAATATGTTTCTGCTTGTAGCATCACTAGAGGTTATTGCATACAGTTCTTTCAGCTCACAAAAGAAATGGTCAACATTTTGTGTGAGACAGTAGGATAATAGAGAAGTGGTTAACACATGGGCTGCTGCATTAGTCACAGATATAAGCCAAGGGGACAGAGCCAGTGAAAGGCATACATCTTTACTCATGAGTAAGGAATATTGTAATGGTTTACAGATTGCTACGTACCGATCATAGGACATGGAGGTCAGTAGAAGTATATCACAAGCAGCTGACAATGAGAAGAAGTACACCTGGGTCATACAGGCAGAAAAAGAAATCCAATGATCATGTGTTAGGAGTATGGAGAGCAGTTTTGGAAGTGTAACTGAAACATATATAACATCGCTAATAGCAAGATTACTCAAGAAGAAATACATTGGAGTATGGAGCTGGGGAACCAGACACACCAATACAGCAATGGTCATGTTTCCAAGGACAGCCATCAGATACATCAATAAAACTGCAGTGAAAAGGAGACATTGTCCAGTTTCAGAGATAGGAAAAGCTGAAATGTAGAACACATTTTCTGTAATGTTTGAGCATTCCTCCATCTTCCTTGCATGGAAATAAAAAAAAAAATGGATTTTACTATTTTTATTTATTTAACCACTTGCGTTCTGGCTGTCATACATAAACAACTGAACTGCTGCTCCTTGAAGGCAGGAAGGCATTTTAAAATGGCCTCCCCTTTGTGGTGCTTGGCCTTGCACCACGTGATTGCTGTGACCAATCACAGCTATCACAATGTAAATATTCACCAGCTCACCAAGAATCTTCAATTACATCAAAACATTTTTTTTTAAAGATCACATTACGAATAGGGATGAGCCGAACAACCAGGTTCGGTTCGCATCAGAACATCCTGAATAGGCAAAAATTTCAGCAGAACACACGAACACTGTTAAAGTCTATGGGACATGAACATGAAAAATCAAAAGTGCTCATTTTAAAGGCTTATATGCAAGTTATTGTCATAAAAAGTGTTTCGGGGACCTGGGTCCTGCCCCAGGGAACATCTTAATATTCATACCAGACCCAAAGTGCCTGGTAATGGACTAGGGGGGGGAACCCATCCTCTTTTTTTCAATGAGTTTTATCTATATTGCCAAGACCCAACAATTCATTACAGCCGCTATCAGTTTTAAATGACAATTTTTCCTTTAGAAATGTCATTTTGCTGTGGTACTGTTCTAAACACAGGAAAAATTCACCACTTTACAGGCATACTATAGACACCCCCCCCAGGTACGATATTTAAAGGAATATTTCATTTTTATTCTTTCACTTTAAGCATTTAAAAAATCACTGCTCCCGAAAAAAATGTTTTTAAAAAATGTTTTTACATTGATACATGTTCCCTGGGGCAGGACCCGGGTCCCCAAACACTTTTTATGCCAATAACTTGCATATAAGCCTTTAAAATAAGCACTTTTGATTTTTCATGTTAGTGTCCCATAGACTTTAATGGTGTTCCGGCGGCTTTCGAATTTGCCCCGAACACCGCATATTGTTCACTGTTCGGTGAACAGACAAATACCCGATGTTCGTGTCAAACTTACGCTCGAATTGAACATTGGGCTCATCCCTAATTACAAACAGTGTAGTGCAACATTTTGGAGTCACACAGGACCCCTTCTTCATGCATGACATTTAGTTTTGAGGCCAAAAAATTCATTGTTAGTCTCATCTGACCACCGTAAACATACATTAAAGATTGTGAGGCTACATGGTGTTATGGTCAGATGAGACTAAAATGTAAGTATTTGGCCTCAACACCAAATGATATGTCCGGCGGAAATCCAATACAGCTCACTAGGGATGAGCCCGATGTTCGAGTGGAACACATGTATTCCAATACTCTGGTGAAGTAGAAGAACATGTTTCAGGATGTAGTTGTAAGTATACCCATGTTGCGTGTAAGAAATAACTTCAAATGACAACTTTTTGAAAAAAATTTCCCTAAAAATTGTGGCAAAATATTACAACCTCACAAAACTTGCTATGCCTTTTACTAAATACACTGGAGCATCTGCTTTCCAAAAAGGGGTCATTTTTGGGGTGTTTTTTCTGTCCCTTTTAGAGTTGATAAATTTCAAATATAAAATAGCATAGCTTGTAGACACTATAACAGTAATGGCGAACCTTGGCACCCCAGATCTTTTCGAACTACATTTTCCATAATGCCTATGCACTCTGCAGTGTACGTGAGCGTCATGGGAAATGTAGTTCCAAAACATCTGGAGTGCCAAGGTTCACCATCACTGCTCTATAACATTCACACAAACTAAATAATATACACTAAAGAAATGTATCAGAATACATTTTTCCTTTAATTTATTAGGACTTATTTGTAACATTTTATACCAGAGGCTAAGGGAAACAATTTTTTTAAAATTTTTTTTTCCTTTATATAGTAAAAAAATAAAAACTCCTTTGATTAAATACCACAAAAATAAAACAGACTTAGATATTGTTTAACATGACCTAGTAATTGTCAAAGTATCACAGTGCTGTTTGGGGTTTGAGGATGAAACATTTCAAATAGAACAACCTGCACCAGCACAAGGTCCACTTCTCTTTAAATGTGCAGTTCTTTGTGCTGATTTTTTTTTTAATTAATTCAATTTAGGTTTTAAGCATTTTCATGTGACATTGGATTACACATCCCTACATACAGCAGTGCAGGATTATAAATAGGAAAAACAGATACATATATATAAATAGCAGAATTGAGCAACAAATCTTACCATACAACCCCCCAAAACACCAGAACCATAAATATATTAATAAGATATATTCAAGCAGCACCAGTTAGAATATAGTCAGGTGTGATTATGACAATTCATTTACAAATCACTTTTAATCCATATGTAAATTGCAGTGTCGTATAAAGCAATATTTAAAAAAATATACAGTAAATATAAAAAAAAAAACTTTATGTTTCTGAAAGTATGCAAAAGTATTAAAAACATAGAAAGCAGATAAAGCTAATGGGATTGTATAATCAATGTTAGACAAATGTTTTCAAGACAATTAGAAGGCTGTTGATAAGAGAAAGGCAAATGCATTTCCTTTCCTTACTTATCAGATACCAAAATCAATACCAGAAAAATATGAAGAAGGAAGGTCTGTTGGCATTTTCACATTATAGCCCCGTATCAGTATCATCGTTAATACAGTTAGAACAGTGGTCTCCAAACTGCGGCCCGGGGGCCAGATGTGGCCCTTTGCTTGCTTTTATCCCTTGAGGCACTATTTTCATCCACTGATGCCAACAACGGGGCATAATTCCCCCCATTGATGCCAATGAAAAGGACAGAATTTCTCCAAATGACACCAACGATGGGGCAGAATTGCTCCCAGCTACAGCAAATATTGGGCAAAATTATTCCCAATGATACCAACGATGGAGCACAATTCTTCTGATTGACACCAAAGGTGGGGCATTGTTTTTTCCCACTGACATTGGCACCTCTTCTACTACCAATGGCCACAATCCGGCCCCCCTTAAGTCTGAAGGACAGTAAACTGGACCTTTGTTTAGAAAGTTTGGAGACCCCTGAGTTAGAACAAAGTCTATACTTTCACATATCAGTGTATTCTCTAATGTCCCCTGTGCAGAGACATGCTACAGAAAATATTCCATGGCTTATTTTTTTTTGTCTATAATTTTTTTTTTCAAACAAGGTGAAAGTTTGAAAGTGGATATCCAGACACGCATTTGAAGGAAATGTTAAAGCAGAATTTCAGAAAAATCATCTAATAATATTAATTTTATGCTCCACAAATATGTTCTAAAAGCAGCGAGTATCCTGCGTGTCAACAGTTCAATGCCCCCTCTACCCAAAATAATGATTATGTTACTCACCTACCCGACCTACCCGACAGGTGACTGTAGGATAAAATGACTGCTGAATTTCTGTTAACTTAATTACTTTCTTTCCCTGACCCGATGATTGGATATTGATGAGGTCATCCCTTTGCTCTCCCCTCCGGGAAGCAAGCTCCAAGCTCCAGACTAACAATACTGTACAGTGCAACCTCATAGGGATGGCCTTTCTATCTCAGTTTTTGTCCATGTGTGCAAGAGATTAAACAGCAATGATTTTGCATACCCATAGTAGGAATATCTAATTTAAGAAATGTAAGAAATTACATTTTAAAAAAAATACATGTAATGTATTCAATCATTAATAAATACATCAAAAATACATGTAATGTATTCAATCAGAAATAATTAAATAAAAAATACATGTAATGTATTCAATCAGAAATAAATTCTGTTTTTATATGCACTTGTGCTGCTTTATTTCAACAAATCAACTTTCACATGTTCATAGCTAAACTTATATCTCAGCCATACTTTTAAGTATGTCTAAATAAAAAAAAAATAATGTTTTGTATATGTAAATATTTTTTTTTCTGAAAGGAATATAGAAATCTTTCCTGCAAACCTTTTATTTTGAAATGAATAGCAAATATTACCAGACATATGTCACCTACTCAGCAGATCACAATTACCGTATCTGGTTATGTAGTGATGAGATATATAAAGAGCATCAGTGGCCTAAGGGAGGACGTAGATGGCACCTCCATGGGATTGGGATACAAAATAAAAATGATTTAAAATAATGAATGCATTTGAGAATTAAACATTAAAGCAAAAAAAACAATATATATTCTTTTTAGAAGCAAGTCTAATCCAACCTGACTTTAATTGCATTTGGGGTAAAATGATCTGGATTTGGGTCTGCAGTAACTGTTAGGCATGTGCAATTTGTTTCAGTCCAAATGTGAATTCAGATGAATTTTTGGTTATTCAGAGATTTGGATGTATCATATATATGTATCGTATAATTTGTTTTGTTTATTCGTTTTCTAATGGATTCCAAATTTTTGTAACAATTCGAATTTGGATTGGTCGAAAAATGATCAACCGATTAGAATTCTGTGTGAAGAATAGCGGGTTGTTAAGGAGCATCATCATCGACTAATCAGCTGCCAGCGGGCTTCCCCACTGAGAGCTGAAAGGTAAACAAAAGAATGGCGGCAATAGAAAACTCTGAAAGAAAAACAGCGTGGGGTTTCCCTCACAATCCATACCAGATCTTCAGGTCTGCTATGGATCCTAAGGGGATCCTTATCTGGGCATGCAGCATGGAAGTGTGTAACGTGGAAAATCTGTGCTACCATCAACGTAAAAGTGCTGATAAGATAAGAATGTATTTGGTATCGAACCAATAAAATGACGGTGCTGCAAACTAAAAAAAAGCTGGAATATTCAGCTCAGAAACATGTGAAACATAAAAATAGATGCACAGCCAAAAAAGTGAACAAACAAATATGTGCAACCAAAGGTGCAAATGATTATATGCAACGTATAAAGTGCAAAAATGGCAAATAATGAACAAATAAGTGCAAGGAACAATTATCACAGCTAGTGTAAAATGTCCATATAATGTGTCATTCAATATAACTGCAGACAAACAAATCCTTCCACGTTGTATCCCCACAGAACATCCAAAGGTTATTAAACCAAGGAAAAATAAATGCCAGGTGGCCACTTACCAGATCTTTAGGATCTCTGTTACGGAGATGAAGTGGGCATATGCAGGAAGAATCTATCAGGCAAGGGGGGCTGATTCACGCATCCTCTCCTCTGCCGGCAAATTCAATGTACGATGTACTCCGTAGTACCTGTTCCAGAAGGGTGCACTCGTGGAATTTTGGTTATGAAAAAAAGTAAGAGGGCTTCATAGTGCAGTGGATTTAAAACAACAGTTCCTTTATTCCATGTCATGGACAACAGACATCTAAAAAGCACTGGCAGACAATGCAAAACAAAAGACACAGCTGCGGTCTGAGCCAGCCAGCTGGTGTGTGGTGACGCCAGGTCCTAAGGCTCCACCCAACGCTGCGTTTCTCCATACTGGGCGTCAACAAGGAAAGGAGGCTAGGACTGGACGTCACACTCCACAAGATATGTATACCTCTGCAAGAGCGTGACACCGGAAACTAGATTGAGAGAGCATTTCTCATTCTGTCACAGCCCAGAAGGCCAGGAAAGGGGGGGACAAGCAAGCAACCCCCACCTGAACCATACCAGGCCACATGCCCTCAACATGGAGGGATGCTTTGAGGCAGGGGTGGCTCTGCCCTTCCCCAAGAAACCTTGTCCCAGTGTTAATGGGACAAGGGCCTCTTCCCCACAACCCTGGGTGGTGGTTGTGGGGGTCTGCCAGTGACCCTGTGCCCTTGTGATGTTACCAACTGGGGCATGCTGGGTCAATGACATCACCCTCTGAGATCATCAAGTGACTCTGCCCCTTATCTATTATATCTATTTTACCCTTATCTACCCCATGCTCACTCACACACGGGGGGGGGATCTGGGGGCCCCCTTGTTAAAGGAAGCTTCCAGATTCCAATAAGCCCCCCACCCTCAGACCACTACAACCACCACCCAGGGTTGTGGGGAAGAGGCCCTTGTCTCTTGACATCACACGTGGTGGGGTCACCCTCTGACATCATCAAGTGACTCTGCCCCTTATCTATTATATCTATTTTACCCTTATCTACCCCATAGTCACTCACACATGGGGGGGGGCTGGAGGCCCACTTGTTAAAGGAAGCTTCCAGATTCCAATAAGCCCCCCACCCTCAGACTGCTACAACCACTGCCCAGGGTTGTGGGGAAGAGGCACTTGTCTCTTGACATCACACGTGGTGGGGTCACCCTCTGACATCATCAAGTGACTCTGCCCCTTATCTATTATATCTATTTTACCCTTATCTACCCCATAGTCACTCACACATGGGGGGGGGCTGGAGGCCCACTTGTTAAAGGAAGCTTCCAGAGGTGCTTCTGGGTGGGGGGGTCAGAGCTCACTCGCCCCCCCCCCCCCTTTCCTGGCCTGCCAAGCTGCATGCTTGGATAAGGGTATGGTATGGATTTTGGGGGGGACCCACACCATTTTCTTTTACATTTTGGCATGGTGTTCCCCTTAGAATCCATACCAGACCCAAAGGGCCTGGATGGGGGTGGTGGACTCCATGCTTTTTTTTTACTTTTCTATTGATGACATTCTTTTGTTTACATTTCAGCTCTCGGCAGGTAAGCCCACTGACAGCTGACAGTCATCAGTTGTTAAGAACGCAGCAAACTTCTTCCCTGTCCTCTTCTTAACAACCAGATATTCTTCATACAGAATTTTTAATTAGTTAAAAAATTAATAAACAAAATGAAATTAAATGAAACAAAACAAAACTAAATTAATTCTGAAACACATCAATGAAATAAAATTAGTAACATAACAAATCTATCCAAAACTAAACACAACTAGTTTTACCATTTTGCACGTCTAGTAACTGTGGGTGCTGATAGTGTTGTTATCTTTATTGGAGCCAACAGATGCCTCAGAGATAGAGAGGATCCTTGAAATTAGAATCAGAATCTCAGGGAACTGTCATTTATTGAGTGGAGTTGTCAGGTAATTGTTTTGTTTTCTTTTTGACTTTTTTTTCTCTTTCTTTTTGAAATAAAGGATTTGTCAAAAGTCATTTCTGTGTTTTACACTTTAGATTTTTTTTCGTGAATAAGCATGGGTACACTATACCCCTTATGCCGCGTACACACGGTCGGACTTTTCGTCTACAAAAGTCCAACGGACGCCGACGGACTAAAGCTGGCTGGTAATCCGATCGTGTGTGGGCTTCTCCGGACTTTCAGCAGACTTTTTCAGCCTCAAATCTGACGGACTTTAGATTTGAAACATGCTTCAAATCTTTACGTCGTAACTACGACGGACCCCGAAATCCGCTCGTCTGTGTGCTAGTCCGACGGACAAAAACCCACGCTAGGGCAGCTATTGGCTACTGGCTATGAACTTCCTTATTTTAGTCCGGTGTACGTCATCACGTACGAATCCGTCGGACTTTTGTGTGGTCGTGTGTAGGCAAGTCTGTTCGTTAGAAAGTCTGCTGCAAGTCCGCGGAAAGTCCGCCGGAAGTCCGCCGGAAGTCTGTCGGACAGGCTGTCGGACTTTTGTAGACAAAAAGTCCGACCGTGTGTACGCGGCATTACTCATTCACATTGGGGGGGGGGTGTTGTGGTATCTAGGTGCCAACTTATTGTTAAATGGGGCTTCCAGATTCTGATAAGCCCCCACCCACAGACTCCCCACAACCATTCGGGTCTGGCGGACGTCGTGAATGACGATGGATGTACATCGAGGGATACTTATTTATTTTTTATTAAAGGATTTGTCAAACTGTTTCCTGTGGTTCCTACTTTTTGACACTTTTTTTGGTGAATGGGTACCGATACCAATTCACATAGGGGGCGGGATCTGGGGGCCCTTGTGGTAAAGGGGGCTTCCAGATTCCGATAAGTCACCACCTGCTGACCCTGACAACCACAGCCCAGGCGTGTTGGGAAGAGTCATTTATCCCCATGCCCCCCATGACAAGCTCCCCCTGCCCCAAAGCACCCCCCCATGTTGAGGGCATGTGGCCTGGTATGGTTCAGGGGGGGGTGCTCGCTCATTCCCTTACTTTTTCTGAACTGCCGGGTTGCATGCTCGGATTAGGGTCTGGTATGGATTTTGGGGGGGACCCTACTCCATTAAAAAAAAAAAAAACATGCTGTTTTTTTCTTAATTTTTTAAATTGTAACCGCGAGTCATTTTAAATAGGATTTGACTTGGTTTTTTTTTTCGTTTTTTTTTTTAGAAATGTCAGTTCTGCTGTAGCATGTTCTGTATATGCTACAAATGCGCCTCTTTACAGGCACACTAAGGGGACCCCCAGGCACGATATTTAAAGGAATTTTTCATTCTTATTGTTGCACTTTAAGCATCATTAACCACTTAAGGACCGGAAGGATTTGCCCCCTTAATGACCCAGCCATTTTTTGTGATACGGCACTGCGTCGCTTTAACTGACAATTCCATGGTTGTGCAATGTTGTACCTAAACACAGTTTTTATTTAAGTACTGTTTTTTCCCACAAATAGAGCTTTCTTTTGGTGGTATTTGATCACCTCTGTGGTTTTTATTTTTTGCGCTTTAACCACTTCAGCCCCGGACCATTATGCTGCCTAAGGACCTGAGGACTTTGTCCAATTTGGCACTGCGTCGCTTTAACTGCTAATTGCGCGGTCATGCAATGCTGTACACAAACGAAATTTGCGTCCTTTTCTTCCCACAAATAGAGCTTTCTTTTGATGGTATTTGATCACCTCTGCCGTTTTTATTTTTTGCGCTATAAACGGAAAAAGACTGAAAATTTTGAAAAAAAAATGATATGTTCTACTGTTTGTTATAAAAAAAATCCAATAAACTCAATTTTAGTCATACATTTAGGCCAAAATGTATTTGGCCACATGTCTTTGGTAAAAAAAATGTCAATAAGCGTATATTTATTGGTTTGCGCAAAAGTTATAGCGTCTACAAACTAGGGTACATTTTCTGGAATTTACACAGCTTTTAGTTTATGACTGCATATGTCATTTCTTGAGGTGCTAAAATGGCAGGGCAGTACAACCCCCCCCCCCAAATGACCCCATTTTGGAAAGTAGACACCCCAAGGAAATTGCTGAGAGGCATGTTGAACCCATTGAATATTTATTTTTTTTGTCCCAAGTGATTGAATAATGACAAAAAAAAAAAAAATTTACAAAAGTTGTCACTAAATGATATATTGCTCACACAGGCCATGGCCTATGTGGAATTGCACCCCAAAATGCATTCAGCTGCTTCCCTGAGTATGGGGATACCACATGTGTGGGACTTTTTGGGAGCCTAGCCGCGTACTGGGCCCCGAAAACCAATCACCGCCTTCAGGATTTCTAAGGGCGTAAATTTTTGATTTCACTCCTCACTACCTATCACAGTTTTGAAGGCCATAAAATGCCCAGATGGCACAAACCCCCCCCCCCAAATGGCCCCATTTTGGAAAGTAGACACCCCAAGCTATTTGCTGAGAGGCATGTTGAGTCCATGGAATATTTTATATTTTGACACAAGTTGCGGGAAAGTGACATTTTTTTTTTTTTTTTTTGCACAAAGTTGTCACTAAATGATATATTGCTCACACAGGCCATGGGCATATGTGGAATTGCACCCCAAAATGCATTCAGCTGCTTCTCCTGAGTATGGGGATACCACATGTGTGGGACTTTTTGGGAGCCTAGCTGCGTACGGGGCACCGAAAACCAATCACCGCCTTCAGGATTTCTTGATTTTTTTTTTTATTTCACACTTCACTGCCTATCACAGTTTCGGAGGCCATGGAATGCCCAGGTGGCACAACCCCCCCCCCCAAATGACCCCATTTTGGAAAGTAGACACCACAAGCTATTTGCTGAGAGGCATGGTGAGTATTTTGCAGCTCTCATTTGTTTTTGAAAATGAAGAAAGACAAGGAAAAACATTTTTTTTTCTTTTTTCAAATTTCAAAACTTTGTGACAAAAAGTGAGGTCTGCAAAATACTCACTATACCTCTCAGCAAATAGCTTGGGGTGTCTACTTTCCAAAATGGTGCCATTTGGGGGGGTTTTGTGCCACCTGGGCATTCCATGGCCTCCGAAACTGTGATAGGCAGTGAAGAGTGAAATCAAAAATGTACGCCCTTAGAAAGCCTGAAGGCGGTGCTTGGTTTTTGGGGTCCCGTACGCGGCTAGGCTCCCAAAAAGTCTCACACATGTGGTATTCCCGTACTCAGGAGAAGCAACAGAATGTATTTTGGGGTGTAATTTCACATATTCCCATGGCATGTTTGAGCAATATATCATTTAGTGACAACTTTGTGCAAAAAAAAAAAAAAAATTGTCTCTTTCCCGCAACTTGTGTCACAATATAAAATATTCCATGGACTCGACATGCCTCTCAGCAAATAGCTTGTGGTGTCTACTTTCCAAAATGGGGTCATTTGGGGGGTTTTGGACTGTCCTGGCATTTTATGCACAATGTTTAGAAGTTTATGTCACACATTACCCACTCTTCTAACCACTTGAAGACAAAGCCCTTTCTGACACTTATTGTTTACATGAAAAAATATTTTTTTTGCAAGAAAATTACCTTAAACCCCCAAACATTATATATATTTTTAAAGCAAATGCCCTACAGATTAAAATGGTGGGTGTTTCATTTTTTTTTTTTCGCACAGTATTTGCACAGCGATTTTTCAAACGCATTTTTTGGGGAAAAAACACACTTTTTTAAATTTTAATGCACTAAAACACACTATATTGCCCAAATGTTTGATGAAATAAAAAAGATGATCTTAGGCCGAGTACATGGATACCAAACATGACATGCTTTAAAATTGCGCACAAACTTGCAGTGGCGACAAACTAAATACATTTTTAAAAGCCTTTACAGGTTACCACTTTAGATTTACAGAGGAGGTCTACTGCTAAAATAACTGCCCTCGATCTGACGTTCGCGGTGATACCTCACATGCATGGTGCAATTGCTGTTTACATTTGACGCCAGACCGACGCTTGCGTTCGCCTTTGCGCGAGAGCAGGGGGGGACAGGGGTGCTTTTTTTTTTTTTTTCTTTATTATTTTTTTGCTTTTTTATCTTATTTTTAAACTGTTCCTTTCATTTTTTTTTTTTTATTCATTTTTATTGTTATCTCAGGGAATGTAAATATCCCCTATGATAGCAATAGGTAGTGACAGGTACTCTTTTTTTAAAAAATTGGGGTCTATTAGACCCTAGATCTCTCCTCTGCCCTCAAAGCATCTGACCACACCAAGATCGGTGTGATAAAATGCTTTCCCAATTTCCCAATGGCGCTGTTTACATCCGGCGAAATCTAAGTCATGAAATGCTCGTAGCTTCCGGTTTCTTAGGCCATGGAGATGTTTGGAGCCACTCTGGTCTCTGATCAGCTCTATGGTCAGCTGGCTGAATCACCGGCTGCATTCTCAGGTTCCCTGTTGAGACAGGAGAACCAGAGAAAAACTCGGAAGACGGTGGGGGGTGGGGGGTGGGGGGGCATTCCCTCCCACTGCTTGTAAAAGCAGTCTAGAGGCTAATTAGCCACTAGGATTGCTTTTACATGAAAGCTGACCGCTGGCTGAAAAGAATGATACCAAGATGATACCTAAACCTGCAGGCATCATTCTGGTATAACCACTCAAAGTCGTGAATGGCGTACCTGAAGACAAAAAAATGGTTAACAATAAAACACAGTAAACGGTAAAGTATAAAAAATTGCATACCTGAAAAGCAAACATGATAAAACATAATAACAATAAAACATTGCAGAATAGAATACAGTAAAAAAGAGCAGAACGATAGAGAGAGAATAGAGAGAGAGAGAACAATAAAATGACAACTATTTTTTTTTATTTTATATATATTTTTTTTTTTTTTACACTTTTTTTGTAACTAACTTTTATAACTGTAACCGGTTCCAGGTTCAGGTCTCTCAAAATGCGATGGCATCTTGGGAGACCCTGTGAAAGTGTGCCTAGTCTGTGCAATGCTGTACCCTACGCTAATACTCAACTAGTGTATGGTAGCGTTCAAAACATTCACCAATGCAAAGACCAGGATTATCAGGACAGGAGGGACAATAATAGCGGGTGTCATGCCTATATCCGCGCTTGCTGCAGTCACAACATCTTTTTTGGGGGGTTCGTTGGGTAGGGGTACTCGGGAGGACATAAAAATGCCTCTCATGCAGCCGACTGCATTTGGTTGGGGATGTGAATGGGGGAATTACGGGTGCTGCAGAAGTGGTGGGTTCCCAAATAGGATTGGCGAATGCAGCAGGAAGGGCATGATGGGCACGACGGGCCTGTTTGTCTTCTTCTTGGTGGCAGCGGGACACTACTTGTGCTTGCCACCTCACCAGCTTGAACTGCATTTATGGGACTGGCCACGTCACCAAGTGTTACTGCAGTGCTGGTTTGACTACGACCGGGGTGTACTAGGCCGCTGGGGCTTGCCAGTTCACCAAAACGCTACCAAAAAAACTGTTAGCGATCGCAGGGATCAGGCCTGACTCTGCGAACGCTGCAGTTATGCTTTTAGTGTTTTGTAAGTGACAGTGATCGATCAATACTGCACTTGGGTGGGCTGGGCTGGGCTGGGCCGGGCGGAGGGGCAAAACGCAGGTGCTAGCAGGTATCTGGGCTGATCCCGCTAACATTGCGTTTTTGGGAACCCTAAACTGCTGGGGACGCTAGTATAGATCTGATCGGATCAGATATTGATCCATTCAGATACTATACCACTAAGGGAGGCGTATGCTACGTGCGTGGGTGTTAGCGGTACTGGCGCTAATCTAACACTACCTGGGGCGACGCATATCACCGCCGGGCAATCAGGGGGCTAAACCTTTATTCGGTAATAAACGGCGGGTGCCCTGACACTATAAACAATAAACGAACTAACCAGCGTCACCCGTAACGGTTATACGGTGATCAGTGGTGAAAGGGTTAACTAGGGGGCAATCAAGGGGTTAAAACATTTATTAGATAGTATATGGGGGTCCCTGTCGCTATAAAACGCTGACGGCGAACCTAAATATTTACGTCCCTAACTAGCGTCACCAGTGACACTAATACAGCGATCAGAAAAATGATCGCTTAGTGACACTGGCGACAGGGGGTGATCAAGGGGTTAAAACTTTATTAGGGGGGGTTAGAGGGGTACCCTAGACCTAAAGGGGGCTAACCCTAACTGCCCTAACACACTAACTGTCACAAACTGACACCACGCAGTAATCAAAAAAAAAAAAACTGCTTGGTGTCAGTGTGACAGAGGAGGAGGGGTGATCAGGGGGGGATCGGGGGGTAAAGGGGGGTGTTTTGTGTGCCTGGCATGTTCTACTGTGTGTGTGTTTGGTGCACTCACATTACAGTCTTCTCTCCTCGGCGCCGGAACGGAAACTGCCGAGCCGAGGAGAGGTGAAATCACTTCCTCCGCTTCTGTTTACATTACAGAAGCCAAGGAAGTCTGTCATTGGCCAGGAGTGATCGCGAGGGGGGAGCCAGGAATGAGTGGCCTCCCCCTCACCTTTGATCGCCCCTGACCTGAATCCGACCGCCGCCGGCACCGGGGGGGGTCTAATCGGACCCCCCACCCGCAGGCAGGCAAGGACGTACATGTAAGCCCTTTTGCCTGCCCATGCCACTCTGCCGACGTACATCATCGTGCGGCGGTCGTCAAGTGGTTAAACAAAAAAAGAGCGACAATTTTGAAAAAAAACAATATTTTTTATTTTTGTTATAATAAATATCCCCCAAGAAAAAAATGCCTTCATCAGTTTAGGCCAATATGTATTCTTCTATATATTTTTGGTAAAAAAAAATCGCAATAAGTGTATATTGATTGGTTTGCGCAAAAGTTATAGCATCTACAAAATAGGGGATAGATTTATGGCATTTTTATTATTTTTAATTTTTTTTACTAATAATGGTGGTGATCTTTTTAGCGGGACTGCGACACTGCGGCAGACAGACCAGACACTTTTGACACATTTTTGGGACCATTGACTTTTATACTGCACTGATTACTGTGTAAATGTCACTGGCAATTAAGGGGTTAACACTAGGGGGCGATTAAGGATTCAAATGTGTTCCCTGGGAGGTGTTTCAAACTGTGGTGGGATGGGACTGACTGGAGGAAGAGAAAGATTACTGTTCCTAAACACTAGTTAAAAAAAACCCACGTTCTGGCTCTCTGTGGAGCCATCGCAGGTGGCCAGCGGACATCCTGGCCACCGGCCACACATATCGGCTCCAGCGTTGTGCCGCGCACCCCCTAGAGCTCCTAAAGCAGGCGACGTACAATGACGGTGATTTGCCCAAGAGAGCAAACACGCCGCAGTACAACTGGGCGGCTGATCTTCAAGTGGTTAAAATCACTGCTCCTTAAAAAACAATCTTTTTTTTTTTTTATTGATACATGTTCCCCAGGGCAGTACTCAGACGTCCATACCCCTTTTATGGCCAATTACTTGCATTCAAAATGGGCACTTTTGATTTTTCCTGTTCGGCTCCCATAGACTTCAATGGGCTTCGCTGTTCGGGTTAGAACATTTCTCCTGTTCCAGAGTTCTGCTGCGAACCGAACAGGGGGATGTTCGGCCAATCCCTGGACATTATTTAAATTAGGAAAATGTCATTCTCCTGGTCACAGTTCCTAATAACCCCATAAAAAAAGGGAGCACTGCACGCACAGGCCTGTGCTCTGACGTGGTCCAGATTAATGCCCTGTACACACGGTCGGACTTTGTTTGGACATTCCGACAACAAAATCCATGGATTTTTTCCGATGGATGTTGGCTCAAACTTGTCTTGCATACACACGGTCACACAAAGTTGTCGGAAAATCCGATCGTTTTAAACGCAGTGACGTAAAACATGTACGTCGGGACTATAAACGGGGCAGTGGCCAATAGCTTTCATCTCTTTATTTATTCTGAGCATGCGTGGCACTTTGTCTGTCGGATTTGTGTACACACGATCAGAATTTCCGACAACGGATTTTGTTGTCGGAAAATTTTATCTCCTGCTCTCCAACTTTGTGTGTCAGAAAATCCGATGGAAAATGTCCGATGGAGCCCACACACGGTCGGAATATCCGACAACACGCTCCGATCGGACATTGTCCATCGGAAAATCCGACCGTGTGTACGGGGCATAAGGCTCCAGGAGTTCATCCAAGCACCCAGGGCCCATGCTAAATGGAGGCCCAGGTCAATGGTGCATGGTAATTAACACATTAACTCTTCTTCAGCAGGTAGCTTAGCCCTCAACATCTGCTAAATAATGTTACCATGGGTGATACAATGATGAGACATTGAGTATCTTTCAACTTTACTTGAAGAGTACAAGTTCTACAAGAGAACAATTGTAAACAGTGCTGGCAATAGCAAACAGTTCAGAAATTCCCCAAAAACACAATTAATCCACGCTTCCTCTAAAGAAGACAAAAGCAGCCAGCAATAATTTGTTGATGACAAATGCAAAGATAAAAAAGTCCTACTATGCAGTGCTAATCAAATATACTAAATGGCATTCAAAACACATATAGTGAATATTAGCAAAAACATATAAAGTCCATATAATGAATATTGGAAGGACTGATGAAAGACTCACACCAGCTTTAGTGTGATGAAGAAAGCACACAGCACCACAGTGTTTCCAGCAAGTCCTCTTACCGGAAAAGTTGGACCCTCAAAATTATAGAGTAGTTGTATAAGCATGTGACATAGATCTATCAACTCATCACTGAACATCAGGTAGAAAGGCTCCCATCAACTATCAATGAGCTGTATCTCATGTGGCGATGTCTGCTGATGAGGAAACGTGTTAGCAGGGGACCTGATGTATGACGCAAGCATGCTACTAGCTGTGGTCATTTTGATCAAATTGTTTGAATGCCTGTTATTATTGATGTTTGTAAGTACATTCTTAATGAAGCCTTTGAACTATTCTTAACATGCTATACTATAGGAGTTTTTATGTTTATTACTCTGGTGATATCTATGTAAATCGGAAGCTGGCGCTAATGTACAGTCGTGGAGCTGCTCGTTTGAATCTACATGTACAGCTCATTGATGGTTATTGGGAACCATTCTACCTGATGTTCGGTGCTGAGTTGTGGATAGATCTATGTCACATGCTTATATGACCACTCTATAATTTAACAACTTTTCCGGGAAGAAGTCTTGCCAGAAAAACCCTGGTATTCACAACACAAGGCTCCGTGAGTCCAATCCCTCCCCCAGGCTCAAGGGGAAGCTCTGCTCCTTAGAGGTCCATCCTTCCTCTAACAGCTGATGGCACTTAGATTGGCTCTGATAAAATAGATTAGTTAGCTTTTGAAATATATTATTTCGGGAAAATCAGGTTCCTCCTCATTTTTATATTTTGTATAGCATTCAAAACATCTTGGTTCCTTAAAATGTAGACAAATGGGTTGAGCATTGGAACCACAGCCGTATAAAGCAAGGTCAGCAACTTGTCCAGTTCCTTGGAACCTTCCGATTCTGGTTTGCCATACAATATAATGACTGGACCATAGAATAATATTACTGTGGTGAGGTGGGAGGTACAACTGGAATAAGCTTTCAGTCGTCCCTCTGAGGAATTAATTTTTCGTACGGTGGAGATGATGAATACATAGGAGGTCATAATAAGCAAAAAAGAAAAAGATGTCAACAGTACATCCTGACATAACAGAAATATGTTTCTGCTTGTAGCATCACTAGAGGTTATTGAATACAGTTCTTTCACATTACAAAATAAATGGTTTGTGTGAGACACTAGGATAATAGAGATGTGGTTAACACATTGATTATTGCATTAGTCAGTGATATACAGTGGGGACGGAAAGTATTCAGACCCCCTTAAATTTTTCACTCTTTGTTATATTGCAGCCATTTGCTAAAATCATTTAAGTTCATTGTTTTCCTCATTAATGTACACACAACACTATATTGACAGAAAAACACAGAATTGTTGACATTTTTGCAGATTTATTAAAAAAGAAAAACTGAAATATCACATGGTCCTAAATATTCAGACCCTTTGCTGTGACACTCATATATTTGTTGTAAATAAGATTTCGCGCAAACACATAAAGTGAATAATAATTAATAAGTGTTGGCTGATAAGCCACGTGAATAATATACAACCAATAAAAACAATATTCAAAGTGTCCAATAGTGATAACAATAAAGAGTGAAGGCTTCTAATTTCCAGTTAGACAATGCAGTGATAAATCAGCTGGATGATAGACTTCCACATATACTCAGTGGTCAAATAAATTCCTTCCCTTTATAAAAGGTCTCCCATTGCCCTTACCTTAAAGGCCTTAAGATAAAGCCTTAGTGTAGATAAAAGGTGATGGTCTAGGAGTAGTTGGGAGGTATCCACTGGTTGTGGTTCCTGGTGAGTGGATGCTTTAGCCACTTCTGGTTAAGGGCAATTCAGGATCCTGAGCTCCAGTCCAACCGAGTGGGGAAAAAAGGAACAAGGGGGCTCCCAATGGTGTAGTTCGTTTATAAAATTTTTTATTAAATCAAAAAGGAAAACACTTTCCAAACGGTGAATAAAAACATCCACACTGTGGATACAGTGTGGGGCGGTGACAAGCAAAGATGGCGGCGGAACGCCGTCACCTGGTGCAAAGCTTCCGGTTCACACTAACAGCAATTCTGGGTCAAAGCAGTGTGTAGTGTTGTATGCGATGGCTAACGGGATCCTACGCGTTGCGTCACGTGACCTCGTGACTTCATCAGGGATTCTGATTGGTCGAGACCTCCGTGAGTTTATAGTATTTAACTCAGGTGCTGTCCATTTCTTCTGATCATCCTTGAGATGGTTCTACACCTTCATTTGAGTCCAGCTGTTTTTGATTATACTGATTAGACTTGATTAGAAAAGCCACACACCTGTCTATGTAAGACCTTACAGCTCACAGTACACGTCAGAGCAAATGAGAATCATGAGGTCAAAGGAACTGCCTGAAGAGCTCAGAGACAGAATTGTGGCAAAGCACAGATCTGGCTAAGGTTACAAAAAAATTCTGCTTCACTTAAGGTTCCTAAGAGCACAGTGGCCTCCATAATCCTTAAATGGAAAACATTTGGGATGACCCCTCCTAGAGCTGGCCGTCCGGCCAAACTGAGCTATCGGGTGAGTAGAGACTTGGTGAGAGAGGTAAAGAAGAACCCAAAGATCACTGTGGCTGAGCTCGAGAGATGCAGTCGGGAGATGGGAGAAAGTTGTAGAAAGTCAACTATCACTGCAGCCCTCCACCAATTGGGGCTTTATGGCAGAATGGCCCGATGGAAGCCTCTCCTCAGTGCAAGACACATAAAAGCCTGCATGGAGTTTGCAAAAAAAAAACACCTGAAGCACTCCAAGATGGTGAGAAATAAGATTCTCTGGTCTGATGAGACCAAGATAGAACTTTTTGGCCTTAATTTTAAGCGGTATGTTTGGAGAAAACCAGGCACTGCTCATCACTTGTCCAATACAGTCCAAACAGTGAAGCATGGTGGTGGCAGCATCATGCTGTGGGGGTGTTTTTCAGCTGCAGGGACAGGACAACTGGTTGCGATCGAAGGAAAGATGAATGTGGCCAAGTACAGGGATATCCTGGATGAAAACCTTCTCCAGAGTGCTCAGGATCTCAGACTGGGCCGAAAGTCTACCTTCCAACAAGTCAAAGACCCTAAGCACACAGCTAAAATAACAAAGGAGTGGCTTCACAACAACTCCATGACTGTTCTTGAATGGCCCAGCCAGAGCCCTGACTTAAACCCAAATGAGCATCTCTGGAGAGACCTAAAAATGGCTGTCCACCAATGTTTACCATCCAAACTGACAGAACTGGAGACGATCTGCAAGGAGGAATGGCAGAGGATCCCCAAATCCAGGTGTGAAAAACTTGTTGCATCTTTCCCAAAAAGACTCATAGCTATATTAGATCAAAAGGGTGCTTCTACTAAATACTGAGCAAAGTCTGAATACTTAGGACCATGTGATATTTCAGTTTTTCTTTTTAAAAAATCTGCAAAAATGTCAACAATTCTGTGTTTTTCTGTCAATATGGGGTGCTGTGTGTACATTAATGAGGAAAAAAATGAACTTAAATGATTTTAGCAAATGGCTGCAATATAACAAAGAGTGAAAAATTTAAGGGGGTGTGAATACGTAAGTAAGGAATAATTGTAATGGCTTACAGACTGCAATATATCGGTCATATGACATGGAGGTCAGTAGAAATATATCACAACCAGCTGACAATGAGAAGAAGTATATCTGAGTCATACAAGCGGAGAAAGAAAGCCAATGATCCTGTGTTAGGACTCGGAGTATGGAGAGCAGTTTTGGAAGAGTAACTGAAACATATATAACATCACTAATAGCAAAATTATTCAAGAAGAAATAAATTGGAGTATGAAGCTGGGGAACCAGACACACCAATACAGCAATGGTCATGTTTCCAAGGAGCAAAGAAAAATGTTCCCCTCAATGGGACTTTGACAGACCACCAACTCTATTTAGTAAAAAATAGTGTATTTTAATGATATACAGTAAAAAGGCATAAAAGTGTCTACACAATACAAAAATACATTCCATAAAGAAACAAGACAAGAAATATACAAATATGAATCATCATGTCATATGTACTCTCCTAGGGGTGGTGTACCCCAATACCCGATGCGTTTCCAGTATTCTGACACCTTCATCAGGGGTTTGAGAGTTGAGAATGATGGAAATGTTTTACAAATGTCTGAATTCAAATGGGATGATTCTATGTTCAAACAGCACTAAAGATGATTAAATCAAGTGAAGTATTCCATGGACGCCAGACCATAATAGTGGAAGGGTTGTAAGCGTACTGTGTTTCCAGCATCAATGTTAGGCACAAATGTTAGGGGCAGGTGAGCGTTAGAGTTTTCCATATGGACTCCATAACAAGCGGATAAATATCCGGACGTCCCAAAGTGGTTAGCCTAACTATGGATGTCCATAGTAAATATCATCTGATGTCAGTGCTTGCAAAGGCCTTAGGCACTGGTGGTGGTGCCCTGAAATATGTTCTTAGAAGCCATCAACATGAACATTGAGGAGGAATAGGATAGTTACTCAGCATAACAGGATAGTCACTCAGCATAGGCAGTCTTAAAGGGATCTCACATTCATAGAAAAATTAATCGGTTACATCAGCATCAGGTGCTTGGTAGCTGGTGATCCAAGACTGATTAATTTTTATGAAGGTGAGCCGATCAACTGAGTCTGTGGACAGGCACACTCTGTGATCGGTTACAAAGCCTCCAGCAGCACTGAATGTGTGTTCAGAAAGAACGCTGGATGCAGAACAGGCCAGTAGCTCAATTGCATATTGTGCAAGCTCTGACCAGTGATCCATCCTCAAGACCCAGTAACTCAGTGGATTTTCGGTTGGAAAGGTCTCCAAGTCTGATCTTGCCTGTAGATATTCCTGCACCATGTAAATCAGACGCTGGCAATGGTTGCTGGAACCGATCAGACCTTGGGGCTGCGGACTAAAGAATTGCCCAAACGAGGGGGCGTGGCCGGCCGGAGAGGAAGATGGACGCCTAAGCTCACAGCTCGCCAGCCAGGGGACACAATCCAGCGCAATCGGCCGCAGCAACGACGCCATCCTCACACATCCTCACTCCTCACCTTCAGGGGACAACGATGCAGGCATCCAGAAAGAGATTTACCGACCACAGGCCCCAGAAACTGACCGAATTTGCCTATAAGCCGGCGGGCCGGGAAATCCAAGATGGCGCCGACCAGGCCGCGCCGCGCGGACCTTACACGGACCTCCCGGACGCTTCCACGGCTGATTACTCGGATCAAGGTACTGTACCTGACCCATCCCAGAACCCGGAGGGTGACCCCCTCCCCAGCAGCCCAGCCAAAGCTAAAATGCGGCTGGACACGCCGCCGCACCGGTCACAACACCAACAAATTGAGGCCCAGGCTCCTACTCCCTTCTCCATAGACCAGGCCCTGATCTCCTCTATGGCATCCTTCCCTACCTCAGGGCAACCAGTCATGGATACCACATTGAAGGACATGCTGATCTCCCTCCAGACCTCCCTCATGACGGACCTCTCATCCATGTTCCACAGAATCACCTCTGATATTCACTTGCTAGATAACAGGGTGACTAACACTGAGAGAGGGATACAGGCATGCACATCCACAGTTAATGAAATCATTGATGCCTATGACACAGTTAAAGAAGAACAGGCATGGATGCGGGCCAAGCTGGCCGATTTAGAAGACAGGTCCCGTAGGAACAACATAAAGTTGAGGGGTGTCCCCGAAACCATACTCCCCGCGGACTTGCCGAGATACGCAAAAGAAATGATGCATATTGTGATTCCTGAAGCGTCCCCGCGTGATGTAATCATAGATAGGATTCACAGAATTGCCAAGCCTGCCCACCTAGCAACCTCGGTCCCCAGAGACGTCCTAATGAGGGTCCACTTCTACCACATTAAAGAGAAACTCCTCATGGGGCTCAGAGCTAAATCACCCTTACCTGCTCCCTACACTGGCATCCAACTCTTTCCCGACTTGTCCAAGTACACCTTCCAATCGAGAAGACATCTTAACCCGATAACCAAAAGCCTGCAAAACCACAAGCTACAATATAAATGGCGCTACCCCGCAACCATCCTTATTGTACACAATGGCCAAACGCACGCCATTGGGGATCTAGAAAAGGGCCTAAAGCTTCTCCACTCTTGGCGGATAATCCCCGAGTTATCCAAACCACCTCCTTCAGACAGGGGACCCACTACGTCCCGCAACTCGCAAAACCGCAATCTCAACTGAGGGTGTATACACCACTACCACACTTGGCCGCTAACACTCATTATGGCTCCCCTGAGCGCTGGCAACCTGATTCTGATTCTCTTGCCTTCTTCTCCCGGTATCACTGACTCTCTGTACCCCCTAATAGAGGATTACACGGTGTTCTTCACCCCCTCTAGAGATCCTTCTACCACTAGAAGCACCACCTCCAACAACTAAACCGAACTTCCCACTATTGGATCATATCGACAAGCCTCACCACCTGTATTATACTATACAAGTTATTGTTCTACCACTGACTTTTTTTTTTCTCTCTTCCTTATCTCCTTTTCTTATCATTTTTTACTGCATTTTAACACATTGCTCTATTCGCAGTATTCTAGTCCTATCTTGTTTCAGCCGTCCAGTCTGCCAAGAAGATACCACCAATCCCTTGACCCAGGATCCTCCTGCACCTACTTCCACGACCAGCCTACTACCGCTGCAACCTACCCTCAAGTCTCGTACTTCTGCTACCCACCTGCTGAATCCCAACGCCAGGTACCTCCGGAACTACCCACCGTCAACTAACTGTAAGTGTTGTGCACAACTCACACCGCAAGATGCCAATCACCATTCTCTCCTTGAACGTCAACGGGCTAAACCATCCCGCCAAACGTCACTCACTGTGGAAAACCGCCTCGGCTCTCCACGGCGACGTGCTTTGTATCCAGGAAACCCACCTGCTACATTCCAATACACCCTTATGCAACAACTATATATATCCACACATCTTCCATGCCACACACCCCACTAAATCAAGAGGGGTCATGATAGCATTTCGGGACACTTTAGACTTCCAACTCCTTGATTCAATCTCAGACCCAGAAGGTCGGTTTATTATCCTAATCTGCACAATCAACAAAGCAACTTATACCCTAATCAATATATACGCCCCGAACTCCCACCAAATGAGATTCCTCCACAAAGTTCTTCGCTCTGCCAACACTATCCGAAAAGGCCACCAGATCATCTGTGGAGACTTCAATCTAGTACCAGACGTCTTGATGGACTCCACCTCACCGACTAAACGCCGTGACTCTCCTTTAAAGAAATTCATCGCCTCCCAGGACCTGTATGATGTCTGGAGATGTCACCACGGCTCTGAACGTGACTTTACTTTTTTTTCACCCAGACACCGCTCGTACTCAAGAATAGACCTGTTCCTTTCTGACAAATGCATTTTGCAAAAAATTTCTGCTTCTCAGATCCACACCACGACATGGTCGGACCATGCCCCCATATCTATCACATTACAAGACACCAATTTCCAACAAAATACGTTTCTCTGGCGTGCTAACAACTATATTATACAAAACGACACATACGCCCCAGAAATTTCAAAACACATCAATGAATTCTTTTCCTTGAACAAAGGCTCGGTACCCGACCCTGCCGTGGTGTGGAGCGCTCACAAAGCATTCATACGAGGGATGTTAATTAAACTTGGTTCTCAGCATAAGAGGAAGAGGACGCAGCAGATAGACAAACTGACAACCCAGATAGCGACCCTAGAGGACAGGCTCAAAAAAGACCCCCGAGACCCACAGGCCAACCAACTACTAAACCTCAGGCAGGAACTTAGAACTCTACTTCTCCACTCCTACGAATTCCTTCACAGGAAAATCAAAGCGTCTTCATACTCCACCTCCAACAAAGCTGGCAAGAAACTCTCCCAACGACTAAAAGGTAGACGCACCAAAACTAAAATAACCCAACTCATTCACCCCCATACCCACACCCCCTTAAGCAACCCCCAAGACATAGCTGATGCCTTCAGCACATACTATGAAGACCTCTACAACCTGAAACAGGACCCCCATACCCCACAACCCTCCCAGGACGAAATAGATCACTTCCTCTGCAAACTAAATCTACCCAAACTGACTGAGAAACAACTGACCTCCTTAAATGCCCCATTCACTGACCAAGAAATTAAAAAAACCATAGACTCCCTCCCCAGCGGGAAAGCACCAGGCCCCGACGGAATAACCGGGGAATATTACAAACAATTTCATTCACAATTGATCCCACATCTTAGTGACCTATTCAATAATGCTGCCTCCTCTTCTACCTTTTCGCCAGAATATTTAAAAGCGTTAGTTATCACGATACCGAAACCAGGGAAACAGTCGAATGTCCCCCAAAACTTCCGTCCCATCTCCTTACTCAACCTCGACCTCAAACTATACGCCAAATCTATAGCAACAAGATTACTCAAAATTATGCCCACAATTATAAACCAAGACCAAACAGGATTCACAAAAGGCAGACAAGCCTCAGATGCCACCAGGAGGATGATTAACCTTATTCATCACGCTGAGTCCACCGGAACGCCTTCTCTGCTCCTTTCCCTGGATGCAGAGAAGGCATTCGATAGGGTTCACTGGTCCTACCTAGCGTCGGTCCTCCGGAAGTTTGGATTTCAAGGCCAGATTCTCGGTGCCATTATGGCTTTATATTCCAACCCCGAAGCTCAGGTTTACACGGAAGGCATGCTATCCCGACCATTCCCAATTACAAACGGTACCCGCCAAGGTTGCCCCCTATCCCCCCTCATATTCAACATGGTCATGGAACCCCTAGCAGAACATATCCGCTCTAACGCCGACATCTCGGGCATAAAGATTGGCCCTCACCACCACAAAATTAGCCTGTTTGCGGATGATGTTATCCTCATCCTCACCAACCCGACTGTTTCCCTGGCAGAAGTACAAAAGATGCTAAATTGGTTTAGCTCGATATCATATTACAAAATCAATACGACTAAATCCTTCATACTAGACATCAAGGTGGACGCTACTATAAGAAACCTCCTACAAGCCCAATACTCATTCGCCTGGGCAGACTCCGACATATCATATCTAGGCATACAACTACCGAGGACGACTAAAAAACTCTATACATGTAACTTTCTGCCACTCCTCCAAAACATTCAAGCGACCACACAAAACATAGCGAAACACGAACTCTCCTGGACAGGTCGCCTTGCGGCCTTTAAAATGATCTGCCTTCCCCAGATACTCTACTACTTCCGAACCATTCCTATCCCCCTACCCACCACATTCTTCAGATCCCTTCAGACATTGTTTAATAAATTCCTCTGGAAAGAAAAGAGACCCAGATGTGCCCATACAAAACTGATCAAACACAGACTGGTAGGAGGCTCGAGCTCAATAGACTTTGAGGACTACCACCTAGCAGCTATTCTGGCCCAACTACCCTGCTGGTTTAAACCATCCCCGTCCACTCTATGGGGCCACATTGAACAATCTTCACTCATAATACCAAACCTAAAAACATGGCTGTTAAGCATTCCCCTAGGCGCTCCAATCCCGAAATCCCTGTCTCCCACCGTGAAAGCCTCAGCACAGGCATGGAAAAAAACGTCATCCCAAATGCAATACTCTCCCACCACACCACAATCCCACATCCCCATAAAATCCTTACTCCACCTAATGCCAGAAATCTCACTTTCATCTTGGATCCTTAAAGGTATAAACTACATACAAGACATACTACAAGAAAACCACATCAAATCATTTCCTCAACTTCAAACCACATACGACATACCCGCATCCGAATACTTCACCTACCTCCGTATACGTCACTGCCTGCAAAATATACCATTCCCCATCTATAATATACACCCCAAGACTTGGGAATACCTCACCGACCCCGACACAAAAATTAAAGGCATCTCATATTTTTATAATAATCTACACCAAAAACGTACCTTTACCAAAATGCCACCCCACCACACCTGGGAAAATGACCTTGCCAAAAAGTTTACAGACACACAATGGCAACAAGCCCTCAAGACTATCTACAAATCCACCAAATGCGCGGCCCTATGGGAACTCACACAGAAGATTACACTAAGATGGTATCTGACCCCCGCCCGCATAACATCTTTTAACCCTCAAATCCCTAATACTTGCTGGAGATGTAAATCTTCCACATGCGACCTATTACATGTCTTCTGGTCGTGCACCAAACTCCGCAAATACTGGGAAGACACCTTCCACGTAATCTCGACCATCACTCAAATCACGACCCCTCCAACACCGGCCCTAGCGATCCTCAACCTCACTATTGAGGACTTTCCTCACCCCCTCCAATCCACAATCACCCACATCCTCATGGCAGCCAGACTCAATATAGCTAGACACTGGAAATCTGACACACATCTGACGATTACGCAAGTCACAGACTTGGTATCACTACACTACAGTTACGAGACCACCACAGCCACACTATCTGGGCAAGCCACTAAAATACGCACAGCATGGCAACCTTGGACCGACTGGACTAGAAACTGCGCACCCCGCGCACAAACGGCTGTTCTGATCCTCCTTCTTGACCGAGCAATACCCATCACTATCTAAGAATGTTATGACACCTTTATAACTGAAAAATTTCAGTTTTTCTTTTTCCTCCTTTTCCATTGTTTGGAACTTTCGTGTCCACCACAGAAGGGTCCGCTTCACTCCTGTGCCACTAAAGGTCCCACATGGGGTGACACACTTGTGAAGTGGACCGAATAAGACCTATCAGAGTTTTTATTCCTGTTAGCATTAACGAAATGACACGACTATTACTTACATTAATATATATATGTTTTTACTAGATCCCGGTTTGTGGATAGAAGTTCATATCTATGATTGTTATACAGACGTCGTTGCACGACGTACAATGTTTAATTGTACAATGTACTCTTTAAAAATCTAATAAAAATATGGAAACAAAAAAAAAAAAGAATTGCCCAAACGCATCCGTCAGACAGCCACCTTCTCCACCACTCCTTCTGTGACTGACCGAAGCCTCAGCAACACATTGTCCAGGAGGACCAGGAAATTGTATCCTCCCAGGCTCTGGAAACGCATTGCACAAACCTTTCTGCAAGGCCTCCCAAAGGTGTTTTATCCTCTGCTCCCTCTGCGAAGGCTGGATAAGTTCTGCAACCTTACCCTTGTAACGTGGATCAAGAAGTGTTGCCAGCCAGTAATGATCCCCCTCCTTGATACCAGGAACCCAAGGGTCCTTTCACAGGCTTTGCAGGATCAGGGAGGCCATGCAGCGAAGCTCTGCTGAGGCATTCGATCCGGAGTCCTCTAGGTCACTAAGGATGACATGATCCACAGCCACCTCCTCCCAGCCCACGTACAAGTCCATGGGTTTCTGGGGACTGAAAACGATCCCTTGAAGACTGCTGCTGATGCTGATTGGTAGGCTCCACCTCCATGTTGACACAATCCTCATCCTCCTCCTCCTCATCATCTGCCTGTGTGATCGGCAGGCCCGCAGGAATAATGTCTGGATAAAGGGGGCCTTGAGAGGTAAGGAAGTCCTCCTCTTCCTCCCTCTGTTCTGCCTCAAGTGCCCTGTCCATTATTCCATGAAGCGTGTGCTCAAACAGGAAGACAAGAGAGACAGTATCACTGATGCATGCACTGTCACTGCTCACCATCCTCGTGGCCTCCTCAAATGGTGACAGGACAGTGCATGCATCCTTGATCAGTGGCGAAAAAAAGACAAGCTCCCCTGACCCTGTCCTGGTGCCATACTCACACTGGTACTCATTGATGGCCCTCTGCTGCATGTGCAGCCGCTGCAGCATGGCCAACGTTGAGTTCCACCTGGTGGGCATGTCACAAATGAGGCGGTTCTTGGGCAGGTTGCATTTCTTTTAAAGGTCAGCCAGCCGAGCACTGGCATTATATGACCGGCAGAAATGCCCACGGACTTTACTGGCCTGCCTCAGGAGATCCTGTAAGCCCAGGTACCTGCACAAGAAAAGTCGCACCACCAAATTAAGGATGTGAGCCAAACAGGGAATATGGGTGAAGTGTCCCTGTCAGAGGGCGGAGAGGAGGCTGGTGCCATTGTCGCAAACCACCATTCCTGGCTGGAGCTGGCATGGCGTCAACCACCTCTGAGTCTGCCCCTGCAGAGCTGACAGAATCTCTGCCCCAGTGTGGCTCCTATCCCCTAAGCAGACCAACTCAAGCACCACATGGCTTTTTGCCTGAGTGCTTGCGTAGCCCCTTGAATGCCTACGGAGCACAGCTGGTTCCGAGGACTAACCTGCGGAGGAAGAGGTCATAGAGGAAGAAGAAGAGGAGGGGGTGGAGGAGAGAGGTGTGGCAGAATCACCACTACTAGCATTTTGGAGGCGTGGTGGCGGAACAAGCTCCAACAATACTTCACCCTGTCCTGCATCCTTCCCAGCTGCCAGCAGAGTTACCCAGTGCGCCATGAAAGAAAGGTAGCGTCCCTGTCCATGCCTGCTGGACCATGAGTCAGCTGTAATATGCACCTTAGCGCTGACCGCCCTGTCCAACGAGGCCAAGACATTGCCTTCCACATGCCAGTAGAGAGCCGAAATGGCCTTCCGTGAAAAGAAATGGCATTTGGGAACCTGCCACTGAGGTTCCGCACATTCCACAAATTCAGGAAAGGGGGCAGAGTCTACCAGATGAAAAGGCAGCAGTTGGAGTGCTAGCAATTTAGCCAAGCTAGCATTCAGCCGCTGAGCATGTGGATGGCTGGGGGACAGAATTTCTTTCGACAGTTTAGCAACTGGGGCAGGGAAATTTGCCTGCTACAATCAGATGTTGGTGTAGCGAAAACAAGTACGTGGCAAACCTAATTCTACACCTTCATTCCTCTCAGTGCAGGTTTCTGAGAGCACTGAAGGTATAGTGGGGTTGGAGATCCCAGCTGATGAGGAGCAAGGAGAGGTGTGGGTCTTTTAAGTACTGTTGCCAACGGACTGCATGGGAGGTCGACATATGTCTGGTCAAGCATGTGGTGCCCAAGCAGCTGCTGTTTTAGCCATGCTTGATACGCTTCAGACATATATTGCAAACAGCAACCGTGCGATCTGCTGCACACATGTCAAAAAAGGCCCACACCAAAGTACTTTTCAAAATATGTGGGGAGTCAGCAGCACCCTGCACATACGGAGCTCTGCGGTGTGATGCAGTTGGGTGGCTGCCCTTAAGCTGGCCCCTGGAGGGCATCCTGCCTCGTTGGAGATGTGCCTCCTCCTCTTCCTCCTCTCTTCTATCAGGCACCCATGTAGAGTCAGTGACCTCATTGTCCCCTCCCTCCTTGTCACTGGAGCAAACCTGGCAGTATTCTGCAGCTGGGGGAACATGACTATCAGTTTCTTATCCTTCTTGGGCACCCCCTCTCTCTGGGCTCACGTTACTGCCTTCCTCAACCCAGGTACCATCATCGGAGCCTTCAAAATGCTGGGCATCCTCCTGCAGCATGTACCCGACACTGTGGTCGAATAGTTCGGGGGACTCCTCCGTATATGATGGTGGGGCTAGGGAAGGAGTGACTGATGACATTAAGCCGATGGAATAGGCCACTTTGGCAGCTTCATTGGCAGGCAAACTACTCTGAGCCTGGGTGACAGAGGATGAGGAGGATGAGGATGGCTTAGTTATCCACTCTACCAACTCTTCTGCATGTTGTGGATCAACACGGCCAGCTGCCAAATAAAAGGACAAGCGTGCCCCACGGCCATGTGCTGAGGATGCACCGTGTCCATGACCAGCACTGTTGGCTGTAAACACAGAGCCTGCTTGCCCTCTTTTAGTGGCCTGTGAATATCTACCTCTCCTTGGTGGCCTTCCAAACATGCTGTAAAATTTTATTAGCAAAACACCGCCTGAAGTTTACTAGAAAAAGTACACCAGGAATGGCTTGCAGTCAGATATAGGCTTGGCTAGACTAGAATGCAGTGGATATATATGTAGGAGACTGTATATATATTTTATGCACTGCAGATCACTGAATCACCTGCCTGCCTGCCTGCCTGAAAGTATATTTGAAAACGTACACCAGGAATGGCCTACAGTCAGATATAGGCTTGGCTAGACTAGAATGCAGTGGATATATATATGTAGGAGACTGTATACATATTTAATGCACTGCAGATCCCTGAATCACCTGCCTGCCTGCCTGCCTGCCTGCCTGAAAGTGTATTTGAAAACGTACACCAGGAATGGCCTGCAGTCAGATATAGGCTTGGCTAGACTAGAAAGCAGTGGATATATATGTAGGAGATTGTATATATATTTTATGCACTGCAGCTCACTGAATCACCTGCCTGCCAGAAGTATATTAGAATGGCTTGCAGTGAGATATAGCTAAATTGTATGCAGTGGATATATATCCATATATCCATATATATAGACTGACTATATATACATTAAATACACTGCAGCTAACTGAATCACCTGCTTGCCTGAAGTATATTAGAAACAGTACACCAGGAACAGCCTGCAGTCAGATCTAGCTAAACTGGATACAGTGTGTGTGTGTGTGTATATATATATATATATATATATATATATATATATATATATATATATATATATACACAAGCCTGGATGTATATATATACTAAATACACTGCAGCTAACTGAATCGTCTGCCTGCTCAATCTAAATGAAATGACACTCTCTCTCGGTCAACGCCAGCAACACACTACACAGGGCCGACGTGCAGGCGGCCTTTTATAGTGTGGGGCGTGGACTTAACCCCCTGAGCCATAATTGGCCAAAGGTACCCTGCCTTTGGCCTATTATGGCTCTCTTTGCTGACAGCGCTGTGATTGGCCAAAGCCAAAGCATGCAGGTCATAGTGCATGCTTGGCCAATCATCAGACAGCAATGCACTGTGATGTCGCAGTGCATTATGGGGCGTGACACGCCGTTCGAACTTGGCACGAACGCCCCATAATGGTCTTATTTCGACGAATGATCGAACAGACAATGTTCAAGTCAAACTCATCCCTAGTGTGCTCTATAATCTATTTTGTACTGGATTTTCAAAGTAAACATTAATTGCATTACACAGAGATCTCATACTCATTTGGTGGATTGATTGGAAGCCCACAGTTGATGTGGATCTCAGTTTGAAGAGAAGTGTATAACACAGCAGGAGTGACTCACTCTACTTTCACTATATATATATATATATTAAAGGCTCTTATTTGCCACACATAATAATGACAAGCAGTATACAGTAATAGCTGACCAGTACATTTCTTACCGTACAAACATTCCTGAGTATTCATTTCGTACAATACTATCTTTGCGTATACATGTGTGGCATCAACCTGTTCATTAACATATTAAAAACTTTTACAAAAAACAAAAAACTACAACTTGGAGTGCATTGTTACAATTAAAAGGTTTCCCAATTAAGTCATCCGGGTTAAAGCCTGGTACACGCAGAGCGAAAATCATGGTTCAGCAAGAATTGACCGACTTTCTGTCCGTGTGTACTGCCATCTGTTCAACAGAAGCTGGTCTAACAACCGACTTCTGCCACCCAGTCATGCTGGAAAACCAGCATTCTCTCAGCACTTGCAGTCATTGGCTGCAAGCGCTGATCATTTTTTTTCAGCTGATCAGTTAATTAAGTGGAGGAAATCCCTGCATCAAAATCATTTCTGTTGATGCGGGGATCTGTCAGTTTTTTTCTCGTTCAACCCATTCAAAAGCATGATGTTAAAACACTTAATCAAGTTGACGAGAATCCCACAGCTGCTCCAATAACCATTTGTAAGCAGGCTGCCCAATTTCCATACATGTGTCCTGCACATGCAGCAGAGCTCTTGCCTACAGACAAAGCTTCAGGGTCACCCATTGGTTCAGGTGCCCAAGCTTACGCAATGTTCACATGCACAGATCCTGACCTGAGGCAACTCTCCCGGTCACAGTTCCTATTAACCCTTGAACACCCAGAACACTGCACACACAGGCCTTTGCTTTAACATTATACATATTAGGGCTCCAGGAGTCCATCTGAGCACCCAGGGACCATGCTAAATGGGGGCCCAGGTCACCTGGTGCATGTTCCACGAGGGGGTTCTCTTTTACCGCCTGGAGGATGATTCCTTTTCCCTAACCACCACCCGTTCCTCAGCCGACCAGGGATCTTATACTGTATATATGCCAATATGCCCTTCTCCACAGTTCTAATTTGGTTTTACCCATACAAAAACAGGTACATTCACATGTGAGGATATACACCCCCTTTGTTTTGCAATTGGCATAGTGTTTAGGTATACATTTTTCACCATTTGCGAGAATAATCAATTTCTTGGTACAGTATTTATGTACAGTGCAATGGCTACATGTGAACATGCCCGAATATTTACATGGATCTCCCCTCCCTTCACCTCTGAGTTCACTCTGGACAACATTATCTGTTATGAATTTAGCATGTTTAAAAGTAAAGGCCAGCATAGTAAATTTTAGATTGAAATAATTTACATGCAGTACATTTAGAAATTCATTCAGTAAATCGAGTGAATCATCTCATACAGCAAACACATCTATATACCTGTACCACAGAATGATGTGGGCTATGTATACAGCTAGCTCCTTCGAGGACAGGAGCATATGTTACCACTCCCCCAGGTACAGATTTGCATAGGATGGGGCACAACATGTCCCCATCACCCCCTATACCTGGAGGAAGTGGGAACCATTCAACATAAAGTAATTGTGATGAAGAATATAATTGAGTGACTCTAAAATGAATTCAGTCAGGGGTCGATCATGTGAGCTACGCTGTGACAGGACTCGTTTTATATAGGACATACCCTTGTCATGTGGGATTAAACGTGCCTAGATGTCTATGGCAACTAAATGGGCTAAATGAGATATATGTAACCCATTAGGGATCTGGAGTAGATGGATAGTATCATGTATAGGGATGAGCCGAACACCCCCCGGTTTGGTTCGCACCAGAACCTGTGAACAGACCGAAAGTTTGCGCAAACTTTAGAACCCCATTAAAGTCTATGGGACTCGAACGTTCAAAATCAAAAGTGCTAATTTTAAAGGCTAATATGCAAGTTATTGTCCTAAAAAGGGTTTGGGGACCCGGGTCCTGCCCCAGGGGACATGTATCAATGCAAAAAAAAGTTTTAAAAACGGCCCTTTTTTCAGGAGCAGTGATTTTAATAATGCTTAAAGTGAAAAAAAATAAAAGTTAAATATTCCTTTAAATATCGTCCCTGGGGGGTGTCTATAGTATGCCTGTAAAGTGGCGTGTGTTTCCCGTGCTTAGAACAGTCCCTGCACAAAATGACATTTTTAAAGGAATAAAAGTCATTTAAAACTGCTTGCGGCTTTAATGTAATGTCGGGTCCCGGCAATATGGATGAAAATCAGTGAGACAAACGGCATAGGTACCCCCCCCCCAGTCCATTACCAGGCCTTTTGGGTCTTGTATGGATATTAAGGGGAACCCCGCACCCAAATTAAAAAAAGGAAAGGCGTGAGGCCCCCAGGCCCTATATACTCTGAACAGCAGTATACAGGCGGTGCAAAAAAGTCAGGGACTGTAGGTTTGTTGTTAAGTAGAATCTGTTTGTAATTTTGAACTAGTACATTTTTTAAAGTGTATCTCAAGCCAAAAAATCTATTTTTAAGCTTTTTGGAAAACATAGGGAAGGGTTATCACCCCTGTAACCTTTGTTTTGCTGTCTGTGCTCCTCTTCAGAAGATTTCACCTCACTTTCTGTCCCAATGACAAATGTTTTTTGAAAATTTGGGGTTTTTAGTGAAACAAGGATTGGTGATAAAGCATCTGTGAAGAGGAGACACGTTTTTCCCATATTAACTCTTACAGGAGAGAAATTCCCTTCCTAGGGGTAGATTTCATCTCACTTCCTGTTGTCTCCTTCCATTTGCAAGTAGGAGTCGTTTGTAAGTTGGATGTTTGAAAGTAGGGGCCTGCCCTATATACTCTGCAGAAATTGGGGCCTTAGGTGTTGGTGTTGCCACAACACTGTAAGCCCTCACAGTTACTCTTGGTGGATGCAGGAACGGGCCGTGCTGTGAAATATTAGATCAAGAATTGTAATTACATGCCATTGTTGAACAGGGGCAGAAAAATTGGGCCTTTGGTTGTGGTGGTGGTGGTGGTGCTGGTTCCACAACACTGTAAGTCCTCACAGTTACTCTTGGTGGTTGCAGGAATGGGCCCTGCTGTGAAATATTAGATCAAGAATTGTAATTACATGTCCCTGTTGAACAGGGGCAGAAAAATTGGGCCTTAGGCACTGGTGCCACAACACTGCAACCCCTCACAGATGCTATAGTTGGAGCGCAGGAATGAGCCCTGCTGCAAAGTATTGCATCAAAAATTGTAATTATACGCCCTTGTTAAACAGGGATAGAAAAATTGGGCCTTGGCCACTGGTGGCGGTGCCCATAACCAAAAATGTTCTTACAAGCTATCAGCAGGAAAATTGAGGAGGAAGAGGATTGTCACTCAGCATAACAGGATAGTCACTCAGCATCAGCATAGGCAGTCTTGAAGGGATCTCACATTAAAAAATAAATAAATTGGTTACATCAGCATCAGGTGCTTGGTAGCTGGTGATCCAAGACTGATTCATTTTTTTCATGAAGGTCAGCCGATCGACCGATTCGGTAGACAGGTGCACCCTGTGGGCGGAGAGGTTTGTGCCATTATCACACACCACCATTCCCGGCTCCAGCTGGCATGGCGTGAACCAACTCTGGGCCTGCCCCTGCAGAGCTGCAAGAATCTCTGCTCCGGTGTGGTTCCTGTCTCCTAAACACACCATCTGAAGCACTGCATGGCACCTTTTAGCCTGACGCATTGAATAGCCCCTTGACCGCTTAGGGGGTACTTGTGGTTCATAGGACAGTTCAGCAGAAAAGGGCATGGAATTGGAGGAGGAGGGGGTAGAGCTGACAAATCTGGCATCATCACCACTAGCTGTATGGAGACGTGGGGGCACAACAAGCTGCAGCACTGAGCCCTGTCCTGCATCCTTCCGAGTTGCAAGTAGTTACTCAGTGTGCTGTGAACTAAATATAGCTGACCATGCTTGCTGGACCATATGTCAGCAGTAACATGGACTTTGCGGGTGACTGCCCTGTCCAACAATGCCACAACATTGCCTTCCACGTGATGGTAGAGAGCTGGAATGGCCTTACGTGAAAAGAAATAGCGACTGGGAACCTGCCATTGTGGTACAGCACATTCTGCAAATTCACGGAAGGGGGCAGAATCCACCAGATGGAAAGGTAGAAGTTGAAGAGCCAGCAGCTTTGACAAACTTGCATTTAGATGCTGGGCATGTGGGTGGCAGTGACTGTATTTCTCTTTTTGCTGCAGCAGATGGGGCAGAGAAACTTGCCAGCTATAATCTACAGCTGGTGTGCTTCTGGTAGATGTGCTTCAAGGACCTGGGACACCCTGCGCTATACCATCATCCCTGTCAGTGGAGGCTGCTGAGAGGTCATGAGGTATAGCGGGGCAGACTGAGGTGAGTAAGGAGGAGGAACAGATTTGTGCCCCTTTTGCGTGGCTTTCAGGTGCTCTGGCCAACGGGCTGAGTTGTGGGAGGTTAAATACCTTGTCAAGCATGTGGTACCCAAATGGTTGGTGGTTTTGCCATGCTTGAGACAAAGTTTGCAATTTGCAACAGTGCGATCAGCTGCATATGTACTAAAAAAGCCCAGACTGCTGAGCTGTGGGAAGTGGGCCGGAAGATAACAACTCCACAATGTAATGGAATAGGGTGGCTGCTCTCTACTCTTCCATGATGGCTGCCTCATTGGGGTTGTGCACCACCACCACCCATCATCCATCCTCCATCCTCCATCATTCCTCATCAATCCATTTCTCTGTAGGCTCATGTTCCTGCCTTCGTGCATCGTCAAGGATCAAGTGGCAGACTCAAATCCAGATCTTTTTTTTTTTCCCCCAAATGCAAGTAAAGTCAGGCTGGATTAGACTTGCTTCTAAAGAATATATATTGTTTTTTTTTTTTTTTTGCTTTAATGTTTAATTCTCAAATGCAGTCATTATTTTAAATCATTTTTATTTTGTATCCCAATCCCATGGAGGTGCCATCTACGTCCTCCCTTAGGCCACGGATGCTCTTTATATATCCCATCACCACATAACCAGATAATTGTGAGTATGTGACATGCTGTCTGGTGGTAATTGCTGTTCATTACAAAATAAAAGATTTGCAGGAAAGATTCCTATATTCTTTTCAGGAAAAAAAATATTTACACAAAATATTTTTTTTTTTTAATTTAGGCATTCTTAAAAGTATAGCTGAGGAATAGGTTTGGCTAGGAACGTGTGAAAGTTGATTTATTAAATGAAATAAAGCAGCACAAGTGCATATAAAAACAGAATTTATTTCTGATTGAATACATTACATGTATTTTTTTTTCTGATTGAATACATTACATGTGTTTTTTTTCTGATTGAATACATTACATGTATTTTTTTTTCTGATTGAATACATTACATGTATTTTTTTAAATGTCATTTCTTACATTTCTTAAATTAGATATTCCTACTATGGGTATGCAAAATCATTGCTGTTTAATCTCTTGCACACATGGACAAAAACTGAGATAGGAAGGCCATCCCTATGAGGTTGCACTGTGTAGTATTGTTAGTCTGGAGCTTGGAGCTTGCTTCCAGGAGGGGAGAGCAAAGGAATGACCTCATCAATATCCAATCATCAGGTCGGGGGAGGGGAGGTAATTAAGTTAACAGAAATTCAGCAGTCATTTTATCCTACAGTCACCTGTCAGGTAGGTGAGTGACATAATCATAATTTTGGGGAGAGGGGGCGTTGAACTGTTGACACGCAGGATACTCGCCGCTATTAGAACATATTTGTGGAGCATAAAATTAATATTATTAGATGATTTTCTGAAATTCTGCTTTCACATCTCCTTCTAATGCGTGTCTGGCTATCCATTTTCAAACTTTCACCTTGTTTGAAAAAATGGTAAGTGACAAAAATTATAGACAAAAGTAAGCCATGGAATATTTTCTGTAGCATGTTTCTGCACAGGGGATATTATGGAATACACTGATATGTGAAAGTATAGACTTTGTTCTAACTCAGGGGTCTCCAAACTTTCTAAACAAAGGGCCAGTTTACTGTCCTTCAGACTTAAGGGGGGCCTGACTGTGGCCATTGGTAGTAGAAGAGGTGCCGATGTCAGTGGGAAAAAAACAATGCCCCAACTTTGGTGTCAATCAGAGGAATTGTACTCCATCGTTGTTGTCATTGGGAATAATTTTGCCCAATCTTTGCTGTTACTGGGAGGAATTCTGCCCCGTCGTTGGTGTCATTGGGAGGAATTCTGTCCTTTCATTAGCATCAATGGGGGGGGAATTATGCCCCATTGTTGGCATCAGTGGATGAAAATAGTGCTTCAAAGGCTGGATAAAAGCAAGCAAAGAGCCACATCTGGCCCCCGGGCCTCAGTTTGGAGACCACTGTTCTAACTGTATTAACGATGATACTGATATGGGGCTATAATGTGAAAATGCCAACAGACCTTCCTTCTTCATATTTTTCTGGTACTGATTTCGGTATCTGATACATGAATATTAAGTATTTTTTCAGTCAGGAAATGCATTAGCCTTTCTCTTAAGAGCCCTCTAATTATATTGAAAACATTTGTCTAACTTTGATTATACAATCCCATTAGCTGTATCTGCTTTCTATGTTTTTAATACTTTTGCATACTTTCAGAAACATAAAGTTGTTTTTTTTTTTATGTTTTTTTATTTACTGTATATTTCTTTAAATATTGCTTTCTATGACACTGCAATTTACATATGGATTAAAAGTGATTTGTAAATGAATTGTCATAATCACACCTGACTATATTCTAACTGGTGCTGCTTGAATATATCTTATTAATATATTTATGGTTCTGATGTTTTGGGAGGTTGTATGGTAAGATTTGTTGCTCAATTCTGCTATTTATTTATATGTATCTGTTTTTCATATTTATAATTCTGCACTGCTGTATGTTGGGATGTGTAATCCAATGTCACATGAAAATGCTTAAAACCTAAATTTAGTTAATTTAAAAGAAATCAACCCAAATAACTGTACTTTTAATGAGAAGTGGACCTTGTGCTGGTGCAGGTTGTTCTATTTGAAATGTTTCATCCTCAAACCCCAAACAGCACTGTGATACTTTAACAATTACTAGGTCATGCGACACAATATCTAAATCCATTTTATTTTAGTGGTATTTAATCAAAGGAGTTTTTTTTTTTTTCTTATATAAAGGAAAAAAAAAAATTGGAAAAAAATCTGTTTCCCTTAGCCTCTGGTATAAAATGTTACAAATAAGTCCTAATAAATTAAAGGAAAAATGTATTCTGATACATTTCTTTAGTGTATATTATTTAGTTTGTGTGAAAGTTATAGATCAGTGATGGAGAACCTTGGCACTCCAGATGTTTTGGAACTACATTTCCCATGATTCTCAACTACACTGCAAAGTGCATGAGCATCATGGAAAATGTAGTTCGAAAACATCTGGGGTGCCAAGGTTCGCCATTATTGTTATAGTGTCTACAAACTATGCTATTTATATTTGAAATTTATCAACCCTTAAAGGGACAGAAAAAACGCCCCAAAAATGACTCATTTTTGGAAAGCAGATGCTCCAGGGTATTTAGTAAAAGACATAGCAAGTTTTGTGAAGTTGTAATATTTTGCCACAATTTTTAGGGAAATTTTTTTTCAAAAAGTTGTCATTTGAAGTTATTTCTTGCACAAAACATGGGTATACTTACAACTACATCCCAAAACATTTTCTTCTACTTCACAAGAGTATGGGAATACATGTGTGGGATGATTTTGCTGCCTAGATGGGAAAGGGGGGTCAAAAAATCCAAAAAGAATCTTCAGACTTTTAAGGGGCATAAATTATGCATCAAATTTCCTGACTACCATTTTAGAGGCCCTGAAGTGGCCAGAATAGTAGAAACAGCCAAAAAGTGACCACCTTTTGGAATGCAGACCGTCTAACATAATTGCTAAGAGGCATGGTGAGTCTTTTGAAGACTTCATTTTTTTTTGCCATAAGTTTTTGGAAAATGAGGAAGGAAAATTAAAACATATTTTTTTTACACAAAGCTTCCAATTAAAAAAACATCTATAGCACACAGTATGGGCATATTTAGACTTACACCCCAAAACACATTCTGCTACTGCTCCATTTTATGGGATACAACATGTGTAAGACTTTTTGCAGTCTAACCACATAGATTGACATCTGATTGACTATTTTCATATTACTGGGCATTGGTCTGAGCTCCACCTATACTTTGTAATCCACTTTTTTGTACAATTTTATTATCTTTTCAATCTTATTTTTTCTCACCACTTTTATGTTCAATTTATCTATTTACACTTTTCAGGGCTCTTTTTTCTTGGGGCCCTGTTGTGTGTCTCGGCCCCGAGCTTGCTCCTCTTTTAGCTCCTGGACAGAGCTTACCCTGTGGATCTATCCCAATTTGGCTGGGATCCTTGACATACTTACCTTTTTGATGATGTTTTCTGTGCATTTACCGTTGTGTTTCAATTGACGTGTAAGTATGCCCACCATGTAGGTGAATAATCCCTACCTCTGGTGGTTCCATAATCACCCCCCTTTAAAATAATCACATTTTGTTCCTTTGCAGCCTGAACTTGTTTTATTCAGCACTTACTAGAGGAACTTATAACATCCAAGTGAAAGATATAACACCAACATATCAGAAAAAATAAAATAGATTTAAAAACAGAATCACTGAGTTGGAAACAAATTTTTGGTTATTCTGAGATTTGGATGTATCCGAATCTCCGAATGAAATAGTAACGAATAGTAATGAATTTAATTGAAATCCATTAAAATTTGTTTTGTTTATTAGTTTTCTACCAGATTCCAAGTTTTCAGAATGATTAGAATTCGGATCAGTCGAAAAACGATGGACCAATTCAAATTCTGCACGAAGAAATAGCTGGTTGTTAAGCAGAGGGCCGGGAAGCCAGCTGCCCGCGTCCTTAACAATAATAACTAATCATCTGTCAGCTGGATTCCCCAGTTAAAAATGAATATAAAGAATGTCAGCATTGTCCAGCAATAGAAAAATGTAAAAAAAAATGGCGTAGGGTCTGGTATGAATTTTAAAGGGAACGCCAATATAAAAAAACAAAACGGCGTTTCCCATCCCAAAATCCATACTGGATTCTTATCCGAGCATGCAGCCTGGCAGGTCAGAAAAGGGGAGGGGAACAAGCGAGTGCCCCCTCCCTCCTGAACCATACCAGGCCACATGCCCTCAACATGGGGGGGTGGGTGCTTTCTGCGCCCCCCCACCCCAAAGCACGATATCCCTATGTTGATGAGGACAAGGGCTTCCTCCCAACAACCCTGGCCTGTGGTTGTCGTGGTCTGCTGGTACGGGGCTTATGGGAATCTGGAAGCCTCCTTTAACAAGGGGGCTCCCAGATCCCGCACCCTCTATGTGAATGGGTATTGGGTACATCGTACCCGTACCCATTCACCAAAAAAAGTGTAAAAAAGTAACACAGGAAACAGTTTTTGAAAAAAATCCTTTATTAAAAAAGAAAAAAAATAGTGGCTAGTGTACATCCATCGTCAATCACGTCGCCCACAGACCCGAAAAATAGAAAATTGCAAAAAACGCTTCGCCTCCTAAGAGGCCTCCCACTGATTGCCCTCTCTGCGCTTTGACAGTTCTTATATAGGCAAGTAGCTGTTTTATTTTTGTGAACTTTGATACAATTTATGAACTTATTTTTTACAGATTTAATGTTCACAGATTGATGTATAGATTGAAGTCACTATTTATTTTTCTACACATAATAGCGTTGCACGTATATTTAATTGATTGTTACGTTGTTTGGTGAGGTGAATTAACTGGAAATGGATAGCAGCAGTTATACATAAATTAATTTATTAGCACAAATTTTTTCAGCACATAGCACTTTAGGTAGGTGGTGCTAATTGCTTATACATGATTATATAGGCAAGTGGTGGAGCCACCCGGTTACATCACTCGGTGGCACCGCCCCCTTCTGACATCACATGATGTCATGTGATGTCCGAAGGGGGGTGCCACCAGGTGACATGACCGGGTGGCCCCGCCCCTTGCCTATATAAGAGCTGTCAAAGCGAGGAGAGGGCATATGGTGGGTAGCCTCTTAGGAGGCAGAGCGTTTTTTGCAATTTATCTATTTTTCGGGTCGGCGGGTGAGGTGATTGACGATGGATGTAATCGAGGGACACTATTTTTTTTTCTTTTTTAATAAGACTTGTCAAAAACTGTTTCCTGTGTTTCTTACTTTTTGACATCTTTTTGATGAATAGGTACGGGTACCCAGTCACATTGTGGGGGAGCGGGATCTGGGGGCCCCCTTGTTAAAGGGGGCTTCCAGATTCTGATAAGCCCCCCACCCACAGACCCCAACAACCACAGGCCAGGGTTGTCGGGAAGAAGCTCTTGTCCCCATAAACATGGGGACAAGGTGCTTTGGGGTGGGGGGGCACAGAGCCCCCCCTGCCCCAAAGCACCCACCCCCCTATGTTGAGGGCATGTAGCCTGGCATTCTTTAGCTTTATATTCACTTGTCAGTGGGGAAGCCCACTGACAGATTATGAGTCATTAATGTTAAGGACGTGAGCGGCCAGCTTCCTGGCCCACTGCTTAACCGATTCCCGACCAGCCGCCGCAGTTGTACTGCGGCAGGTTGGCTCCCCTGCATGAGCCGTCGTAGCTATACGTCGGCTCGCAGAGTCGGGATAGCAGGCACTCGCAGACCCACTGCACAGCGGGGGTGCCGATGCTCGTGGCCGACCGCTGGCAACGAGCGATCGTGAGCAGGAGACACAGAACAGGGATGAGTGTATGTAAACACACACTTCCTTGTTCTGTTCTGAAGAGGAGTGACAGATCGTGTGTTTCTATTAGCTAGGAACCACGATCCATCACTTCCTCACTTACCGACTGGCTCCTGTACATATACGTCGGCACTTTGAAGGTGGATATCTCGGTAACAGCAGCAGCTGCTGCCACAACTGAGGTATCCACTTTTACAGGAGCCGGTCATGTTTCCGATAATGGTGGTCTCTGCGGTGGGTTCACTGTGAGATCACCGTTATTGGCGGGGGGAGAGGTGCCACCCCCCTCCTGTCCCTCTCCCGCGCCCTCCGCCGCTTACCAGAGCTGTCGTAGTGGCGGAGGCGATTGGAACCTGACACTTCCTCGGTATGGAGACGAGTGAGGCTAAGATGACCCCCACCCGTTCCACCCATAGGAGGGTGGAACGACATCATAACGTCAGCTCCGCCCATTTGCCTTAAAGGCATTTTTTTTGTTGTCATTTTTTTTTTTTTGCATTTAAGTCCAAATATGAGATCTGAGGACTTTTTGACCCCAGATCTCAGATTTAAGAGGACCTGTCATGCTTTTTTCTATTACAAGGGATGTTTACATTCCTTGTAATAGGAATAAAAGTGATCCATTTTTTTTTTTTAAAACAGTGAAAAAATAAATTAAATAAAGTAAAATAAATAAGAATTTTAAAGCGCCCTGTCCCGACGAGTTCGCGCGCAGAAGCGAACGCATATGTGAGTAGCGCCCGCATATGAAAACGGTGGTCAAGCCACACATGTGAGGTATCACCGCAACCTAGACCTCCTCTATAACGCAAAACATGCAACCTGTAGAATTTTTTAAACGTCACCCATGGAGATTTTTAAGGGTAAAAGTTTGTTGCCATTACACAAGCGGGCGCAATTTTGTGTGTGACATGTTGGGTATCAATTTACTTGGCCTAACATTATATTTTACTTGGCCTAACATTATAAAAAAAATGGGCTAACTTTACTGTTGTCTTATTTTTTTTATTCAAAAAAGTGCATTTTTTCCAAAAAAAGTGCGCTTATAAGACCTCTGCTCAAATACGGTGCAAAAAAAAGTATTGCATTGACTGCCATTTTATTCTCTAGGGTGTTAGAAAAAAAACAGTATATAATGTTTGGGGGTTCTAAGTAATTTTCTAGCAAAAAAACCTGTTTTAAACATCTAAAATCCAAAACAAGGCTAGTCAGTCCCCTCCCCCTTCAGTTAGAATCACCTCCCAAGGAACACAGTCAACCCCTCGATCGCCCCCTAGTGTTGACCCCTTCACTGCCAGTGACGTTTTTACAGTAATCAATGCATTTGTATAGCATTGATCGCTGTATTAATGCCAATGGTCCCAAAAATCTGTCAAAATTGTCAACATTGTCCGATGTGTCCGCCCTAATGTCGCAGTCATGATAAAAATTGCAGATCGCCGCCATTACTAGTAAAAAATATATAATAAAAATGCTATAAATCTATCCCCTATTTTGTAGACGCTATAACTTTTGCGTAAACCAATCAATATACGCTTATTGCGATTTTATTTATTTTTTTTACCAAAAATATGTAGAAGAATACATATCAGCCTAAACTGAGGAAAAAATTGTTTTTTTGTATATATTTTTGGGGGATATTTATTATAGCAAAAAGTAAAAAATAATGCGTTTTTTTCAAAATTGTCACTATTCTTTTGTTTATAGCGCAAAAAATAAAAAACACAGAGGCGATCAAATACCGCCAAAAGAAAGCTCTATTTGTGGGAAAAAAGGGACGTCAATTTTGTTTGAGTAAAATGTTGCAAGACCGCGCAATTGTCAGTTAAATCGAAGCAGTGCCAAATCGCAAAAAATGCTCTGGTAAGGAAGGGGCTAAATCCTTCCGGGGCTGAAGTGGTTAACAACCAGCTTTTTCTTCTCACAGAATTTGTATCGGTCGATCGTTGTTCGACCAATCCAAATTCTAATCGTTCTGAAAAGGCAAAAAATTTGGACGAACATGCGAACACCATTAAATTCTATGGGACGTGAACATGAAAAATCAAAAGTGCTCATTTTAAAGGCTTATATACAAGTTATTGCCATAAAAAGTATCTCGGGTCTCGGCAATATAGATAAAACTCATTGAAAAAAATGGCATGGGTTCCCCCCAGTCCATTACCAGGCCCTTTGATCCGGGTATGAATATTAAGGGGAACCCCGAACCAAAATTTTTAAAAATTGCGTGGGGGTCCCCCCAAAATTCATACCAGGCCCTTCAGGTCTGGTATGGATATTAAGGGGAACCCTGTGATGAAAGAAAAAAATGGCAAAATCCATACCAGATCCGAGTACACAACCTGGCAGGCCGCAAGAAAAGAGGGGGGGACGAGAGAGTGCCCCCCCTCCTGAACCGTACCAGGCCACATGCCCTCAACATGGGGAGGATGCTTTGGAGTAGCCCCCCAAAGCATCTTGTCCCCATGTTGATGGGGACAAGGGCCTCATCCACACAACCCTGGCCGGTGGTTGTGGGGGTCTGTGGGCAGGAGGCTTATCGGAATCTGGAAGCCCCCTTTAACAAAGGGACCTCCCTATGTGAATTGGTAACGGGTACATTGTACCGCTGCCAAATCCCCCAAAAAAGTATAAAAAATTGTAAAAATGACAAGAGACACTTTTAGACAAGTCTTTTATTAAAAAATAAAAAAAATAAAAATGTCCTGCGATGTAAATCCATCTTACGCCGCCCAATGGACACGAAAAAAGAAGAAAAAAAAGCTGCAACAGCTCCACCTCCCGCCGAGTAACGCTTTTTAAAATTTTGGTGCAGGGTTCCCCTTAAAATCTATACCAGACCTGAAGGGCCTGGTATGGATTCTGGGGGGACCCCACTCAATCTTTTTTAAAATTTTGTTTCGGGGTTCCCCTTAATATTCATACCAGACCCAAAGGGCCTGGTAATGGACTGGGGGGGGACCCGTGCTGTTTTTTTCAATGAGTTTTATCTATATTGCCAAGACCCGACAATGCATTACAACCGCGATCAGTTTTAAATTACTTTTTTTCCTTTAGAAATGTAATTATGCTGCGGTACTGTTCTAAACATGGGAAAAATGTGCCACTTTACAGGCATACTATAGACACCCCCCCATGCACAATATTTAAAGGAATATTTCATTTTTATTGTTTCACTTTAAGCATTTATAAAATCAATGCTCCTGAAAAAACGAACGTTTTTAAAACTTTTTTTTGCATTGATCCATGTCCCCTGGGGCAGGATCCAGGTCCCCAAACACTTTTTATGACAATAACTTGCATGTAAGCCTTTAAAATGAGCACTTTTGGTTTTTCATGTTAGTGTCCCATAGACTTTAAAGGTGTTCTGGCAGCTTTTGAATTTGCCGCGAACACCACATAATGTTCGCTGTTCGGCGAACAGGTGGACACCCGATGTTCGAGTCGAAGGTACATTTGACTCGAACATCAGGCTCATCCCTAGTGAGCTGTATTGGATTTCTGCCGGACATATCGTTTGGTGTTGAGGCCTAAACATTCAATTTTAGTCTCATCTGACCACAACACCTTTTTCCATGTAGCCTCAGAATCTTCAAGGTATGTTTATAGTGGTCAAATGAGACTAAAATTGAATGTTTTGGCTTCAACACCAAATGTCATGCATGAAGAAGGGGTCCTGTGTGACTCCAAAATGTTGCACTTTACTGATTGTAATGTGATCTTTTTAAAAAAAAAAAAGTTTTAATGTAATTGAAGATCCTTGGCGTGCTGGTGAATATTTACATTGTAATAGCTGTGATTGGTCACAGCAATCATGTGATGCAAGGCCAAGCACCACAAAGGGGAGGCATTTTAAAATGCCCTCTTGCCCTCAAGGAGCAGCAGTTCAGTCATTTATGTATGACATCCAGAACGTTAAATAAATGAAAAACGTAAAATCCACATATTTTTTTTTTCCATGCAAGGAAGATGGAGGAATGCTCAAACATTACAGAAAATGTGTTCTACATTTCAGCTTTTCCCATCTCTGAAACTGGACAATGTCTCCTTTTCACTGCAGTTTTATTGATGTATCTGATGGCTGTCCTTGGAAACATGACGATTGTTCTTTTGGTGAGTCTGGTTCCCCAGCTCCATACTCCAATGTATTTCTTCTTGAGTAATCTTGCTATTAGTGATGTTATATATGTTTCAGTTACTCTTCCAAAACTGCTCTCCATACTCCTAACACAGGATCATTGGATTTCTTTTTCTGCCTGTATGGCTCAGGTGTACTTCTTCTCATTGTCAGCTGGTTGTGATATACTTCTACTGACCTCCATGTCCTATGATCGATATGTAGCAATCTGTAAACCATTACAATATTCCTTACTCATGAGTAAAGATGTATGCCTTTTATTGGCTCTGTCCCCTTGGCTTATATCTGTGACTAATGCAGCAGCCCATGTGTTAACCACATCTCTATTATCCTACTGTCTCACACAAAATGTTGACCATTTCTTTTGTGAGCTGAAAGAACTGTATGCAATAACCTCTAGTGATGCTACAAGCAGAAACATATTTATGTTAATTGAGGATGCATTGTTGGCATTTTTTCCTTTTTTGCTTATTATGACCTCCTACGTATTCATCATCTCCACAATACTGAAAATTCGTTCCTCAAAGGGAAGGCTCAAAGCTTATTCCAGTTGTACCTCCCACCTCACTACGGTAATATTATTCTATGGTCCAATAATTATATTGTATAGCAGACCAGAATCTGAAGGTTCTAAGGAACTGGACAAGTTGCTAACCTTGCTTTATACAGCTGTGGTTCCAATGCTCAACCCATTTGTCTACACCTTAAGGAACCAAGATGTTTTGAATGCTATACAAAATGTAAAAAGGAAGAGGAACATGATTTTCCTAAAATAATATATTTCAAAAGGTAATAAATATATCTTATTAGAGCCAATCTAAGTCTTTTACAACATTAGCTGTTGGTGGAAGGATGGACCTCTGAGGAGGAGAGCTCCCCCTTGGGCCTGGGGGAGGGATTGGAGACTTGTTAATACCAGGACTTGGGAAATTCCTGAACTGTTTGCTATTGCCAACACTCTTTACTATTGTCAATAATTGGGAGTTGTGTAAATTGTTTACACAGAAGATTATACCAAGATGTGAACTGTTGTAGTTTGTTAACCTCTTCAAGTAAAGTTGTAAGCAAATATACTTATTGCCTCATTGTCTCAGCCAAGGGAAAAGCATTTAATGGATGAGGGCTCAGCTACTTACTGAAGAAAAGCTAATGTGTTATTTACTGTTGCAAGCCTGGTCAGCTGAGGAGCGGGAGGTGGTTGGGGGAAAGGAATCATCTTTCTGCATTACAATTAAGCCCTCCGATAAGGGAGGAAATATCATTGTGTTTGATAATGATCAATACATTGCTATGTGTAACAAAATTCTGCAAAACCAACACTGGTATTGTGAGAATAACAGTACTTGTATTGATGGATTCCACAATAAATTTTACCAGTTTGTAGATGCAGCATACCTAAAGGGTGTGATCACTATGGACCAATGGGAATTTATTAGAACAATCTTTCCCCGTACCCCTGTCTTTTATGCTCTACCTAAACTCCACAAGGACTTGAAACATTCACCCCATCGTCCAATAATTTCAGGGAATGGCTCCCTTACCAAAAACCTTAGTACAAAGGTAAATGAATACCTAAGACCGTATGTTGTAAGCCTTCCCACATACATACAGGATTAGGGAAGAGCTTCGAGTTCGAGTCGAACCCATGTTCAACTCAAACATCGCATGTTTGACCGTCCGTTGAATTGCGAACATTATGGGCCGTTCGCGCCAAATTCGAGTGGCCCAATCACAGCGCCGTCTATACAGAGAGTCATAATTGGCCAAAGCCAGGGTGGCTTTGGCCAATTATGGCTCAGGGGGTTTAGTACAAGCCCCACACTATATAAGGCCGCCTGCGTGGCGACCTTGTGTAGTGTGTTGCGGCGGCGGAGAGATAGACAGAGAGACAGACAATGTCATTTGATATAAGTTAGATAGAGTAGGCAGGCGAGTCAGTTAGCTGCATTGTATTGTGTATATTTATACATTCTAGGTGTTTTATATATATATATATATATGTATATATATATATATATATATATATATATATATATATATATATATATATATATACACACTGTATTCAGTTTAGCTAGATCCGTTCCTGTTATTCTCTTCCTACTGACAGGCAGGCTGGTGTTTTTACAGTATTTACAACTACCTGAAGAAAATTGCTGGTGTTCTTCTGATCCTATTGTACCACAGGCATTTACAGTTAGTGTAGTGTGTCCTCTGCACAGTGTGCACCTAAAGCTACCTGAAGAAAATTGGTGGTGTTCTTCTGATCCTACTAGTACCGCAGGCAGCTGCAGTATTTACACATAGTGTAGTGCGTCCTCTGCACAGTGTGCACCTAAAGCTACCTGAAGACAATTGCTGTTGTTCTGATCCTATTAATAACACAGGCAGGCAGCTGCAGTATTTACAGTTAGTGTAGTGCGTCCTCTGCACAGTGTGCACCTAAAGCTACCTGAAGACAATTGCTGTTGTTCTGATCCTATTAATACCACAGGCAGGCAGCTACAGTATTTACAGTTATTCCCCGTACACACGGTCGGATTTTCCGATGGAAAATGTCCGATCGGAGCGTGTTGTCGGAAATTCCGACCGTGTGGGGCCTCCATCGGACATTTTCCATTGGATCTTCTGACACAAAAAGTTGGAGAGCAGGAGATAAAATTTTCCGACAACAAAATCCGTATGCTCAGAATAAATAAAGAGATGAAAGCTATTGGCCACTGCCCCGTTTATAGTCCCGACGTACGTGTTTTACGTCACCACGTTCAGAACGATCGGATTTTCCGACAACTTTGTGTGACCGTGTGTATGCAAGACAAGTTTGAGCCAACATCCGTCGGAAAAAATCCATGGATTTTGTTGCCGGAATGTCCGAACAAAGTCCGACCGTGTGTACGCCCTATTAGTGTACTGTGTCCTCTGCACAGTGTTCACCTAAAGCTACCTGAAGAAAATTGGTGGTGTTCTTCTGATCCTATTAGTACCACAGGCAGGCAGCTGCAGTATTTACAGTTAGTGTACTGCGTCCTCTGCACAGTGTGCACCTAAAGCTACCTGAAGACGATTTATGTTGTTCTGATCGTATTAGTATCACAGGCAAGCAGCTGCAGTATTTACAGTTAGTGTAGTGCATCCTCTGCACAGTGTGCACCTAAAGCTACCTGAAGACAATTGCTGTTGTTCTGATCCTAATAATACCACAGGCAGGCAGCTGCAGTATTTACAGTTAGTGTACTGCATCCTCTGCACAGTGTTCACCTAAAGCTACCTGAAGAAAATTGGTGGTGTTCTTCTGATCCTATTAGTACCACAGGCAGGCAGCTGCAGTATTTACAGTTAGTGTACTGCGTCCTCTGGACAGTGTGCACCTAAAGCTACCTGAAGAGAATTAATGTTGTTCTGATCCTATTAATACCACAGGCAGGCAGCTGCAGTATTTACAGTTAGTGTACTGTGTCCAGTGTACAGTGTGCACCTAAAGCTACCTGAAGACAATTGCTAGTGTTCTCATACTAATAATACTACAGGCAGACAGTTGATTCTGCTAGCTGCAGTATCAGTATATATATACATCCCAGCTTTGTGCAGCTACATCTCACTGCAGGCCATTAGTATGTCTGGAAGGCCAACAAGGGGAGGCAGACAGTCACAAGCCAATAAAAGAGGGCAAGCAGGCTCTGTTTCTAGAGGCAACAGTGCTGGTCGTGGAGACGGTGCATCCTCATCAGCACGTGTTGAGCCGCAACATGTGGAAGACTTGGTAGAGTGGATGACCAAGCCATCCTCATCCTCCTCATCCTCTCTCACCCAGGCTCAGGGTACATTGTCTGGCAAAGCAGCTGCTCAATGGCATCAGTCACTCCTTCCCTAGCTCCACCATGTCCTCCTGAGGAGTCCCCCGAACTGTTTGACCACAGTGTTGGGTACATGCTCCAGGAGGATGCCCAGTGTTTTGAAGACTCAAATGATGGTACCCAGCTAGAGGAAGGCAGTAACGTGAGCCCAGAGAGAGGGGGTGCCCAGGAAGGACAGCAATCTGGCAGTCATGCTAAATAGAATCCTTTCAAAAGGAACAAACCCTAAACTTCTTAAACAAGGCATTACTACAAACAGCAGACTCAGTGGCTCCTAAACGTAGAACACTCATCCACAAAAGAAACTCGGGATGGTTTAATGGCACTCTTACTCTACTGAAGCAAGAACGCAGAAAAGCTGAAAGAGCATGGAGAAGAAATCTTACTAAGGAAAACCACACACACTACAAAGCACTCACTGGTAAATACCACAAAGCAATCTTCAAAGCAAAAAAAAGATTATTTCTCAAACTCCATCTCAACAGCCTTAAATCGCCCTCGGGAAATTTTCAAAATAGTCACCCAGACTTTGAACCCTACCTGCCTAGAACCCCCAGCAAACGAAACCCAAGAATTCTGTAATGAGTTATCAGATTTTTTCATTGACAAAATCAACAACATTCGGAAAACAATTCAACAGGAAAAAACAACCAACCTCATTCCACAAAATCAAAAAAAAGGAAATCGCTTCGAACATCACAAAATCACCAAATTTTTCACTGAGCCCTATCACCACTGATACCACCAAAAACTTCATCAGAATTCTCCAAGACAGCACATCACCAAACGACATTCCCACAAAACTCCTGAAAGAATGTTCTGATATCTTGGCTCCTACTATAACACAACTCATAAATCAGTCATTCAAAGAAGGGATTGTTCCGATCGCCCTCAAGCAAGGCATCGTTAAACTCCTCTTAAAGAGACCCAACCTCAACCCCAAGGACCCTAACAGCCGCAGACCGATAACAAGCCTTAACACCTTCTCCAAGATTATGGAAAAAGCAGTAGTATAACAGCTACAATGCCACCTGACAACACAAAAACTTTTGGACCCTCTGCAATCAGGATTCCGCCCAGGCCATGGCACAGAAACGGCAGTCTTCAAAATAAGGGACGACGTCCTCGAAGCAGCAGATGATGGAGAATCATGTCTCCTGGTACTGTTGGACAGCGTTTGATACAGTGGACCACAATACGTAACTCATTCGCCTCACAGAAGTTGCAGGAGTCACAGATTCAGATCTAAAATGGTTTGCCTCATTCTAGGGAAATCGTTCTCAGACAGTGAAACTTGGAGCCTTCACCTCTGAAACCCGCGATATTTCTTATGGAGTCCCTCAAGGTTCACCCTTGTCATCAGTGCTCTTCAACATCTACATCCGCCCTCTCCTCAAAATCATCAGAAAATCGGACCTCTGCTTCCACTCATAAGCCAATGACACTCAATTCTACTTTTGCATTACTGGACAAAAAGACCAATATCACCAACTAGAAAAATGCCTCACATTGATAGACGACTGGATGACCACTAGCTCCCTCAAACTCAACAGATTCAAAACAGAGCTTCTTCTCCTACACGCAAACCGAAATACTGGAACCAAGACCCGTGGACACCTCCCATGATCTTTGGACAGACTATCCCCCAAAGCACCAAAGCCAAAAGTCTCGGAGTCATCTTTGACTCAGAAATGTCAATGGATGCACAAATAGGATCAGTAGTCAACGGATCTCACCATCTTCTCCGCCTGCTACGTAGACTCAACCCCTTCCTTCCTGAAGAAGACAAAACAGCAGTAGTTGGTACAATCATCAATTCCCAACTCGTATACGCGAACTCCCTCTACATAGGACTACCTAAATATCAGATTGCACGCCTATAACTCGTCCAAAATATGGCAGCAAGACTGATAACAGGGACAAAACCCTGAGAATCCATCTCTCCATCCCTGAGGGGCCTACATTGGCTAACCATAAAGAATTGGATCACATTCAAGACCCTCTGCCTCACCCACAAATGCATACAAGGAAATACTCCTCAATACTTATGCGAGAAAATAAAACACTACACACCTAATCACAATCTTTGATCAGCGAAACAAAACCTACTCCTTATTCAAGTCCCACTACAAATCGAAGGAAGACCGAAGATTCGCAGTTCAAGGACCACGGCTATTGAACGCTCTACCAACTAACATTCGCTTGGAAGAACACCATCAGGCCTTCAGAAAAAACTTAAGACCTACCTCTTCTAAGGAGCTGGACGACACAGGACGGATAAGCACCTTGAGGAGATTCAGTTCGCTTTTGCAGCACTATACAAGTCTTTCATTCATTCATTCATTTATGTTCCCCCAGCTGCAGCATACTGCCAGCTCTGCACCAGTGATAAGGAGGGAGGGGATGATGAGGTCACTGACTCCATGTGGGTGCCTGATAGGAGAGAGGAGGAGGAGGAGGCACATCTCCAACGAGGCAGGATGCCCTCCAGGGGCAAGCTTAAGGGCAGCACACCGACTGTATCACACCGCAGAGCTCCGCATGTGCAGGACGCTGTTGCCTCTGCGCGTTATTCTAAAAGTTATTTGGTGTGGGCCTTTTTTGAGACGTGTGCATCAGATCCCATCGCTGCTATTTGCAACATATGTCTCAAGCGTATCTCACGTGGCCAAAACATCACCTGCTTGGGCACCACTTGCTTGACCAGACATATGTCGACCTGCCATGCAGTTCGTTGGCAAGCATACCTAAAAGACCCACACCAAAGAACAAAGAAGACCTCTCCTCGCTCCTCATCAGCTGGGATCTCCAACCCCACTATACCTTCAGTCCTCTCTGAAACCTGCACTGAGAGGAATGAAGGTGTACAATTAGGTGTGTCACAGCCAAGTACTTGTGGGCAATCTGCTATTGGTACATCGACGTCAGATTGTACCAGGCAAATTTCCCTGCCCCAGCTGCTGCACCGCCGAAAGAAGTTTGCTCCCAGCCATCCACATGCCCAGCAGTTGAATTGCTAGCACTTTAACTGCTGCCTTTTCAGTTGGTAGACTCTGGGCACTTGAGGTAGAACAGAGGGAGGAAGAGGAAGACTTCCTTACTTCTCAAGGCCACCTTTATCCAGACAGTGTTCCTGCATGCCCGCCGATCACACAGGAAGAGGGCGAGGAGGAGGAGGAGGAGGAGGATTGTGTCAGCATGGAGGTGGAGCCTGGCACTCAGCATCAGCAGCAGTCTTCAAGGGATCATTTACAGTCCCAAGAAACCCATGGACTTGTACGTGGCTGGGAGGAGGTGGCTGCGGATCATGTCGTCCTTAGTGACCCAGAGGACTCCGGACCGAATGCCTCAGCAAACCTACGCTGTATGGCCTCCCTGATCCTGCAAAGCCTGCGGAAGGATCCTCTTATTTGTAGTATCAAGGGGAGGGATGATTACTGGCTGGCAACCCTCCTTGATCCACATTACAAGGGTAAGGTTGTGGGCTTTATCTTGCCATCGCAAAGGGAGCAGAGGATGAAACATCTTCGGGAGGCCTAGCAGAAAGGTTTGTGCAACGCGTTTCCAGAGCCTGGGAGGTTACAATTTCCTGGTCCTCCTGGACAATGTGTTGCTGAGGCTTTGGTCAGTCACAGAAGGAGCGGTGGAGAAGGTGGCCGTCTGACCGATGCGTTCAGAAAATTTTTTAGTCCGCAGTCCCAAGGTCTGATCGGTTCCAGCAACCATCACCAATGTCTTATTCCCATGGTGCAGGAATACCTAGGGGCAAGATCAGACTTTGACACCTTTCCCACTGAAAATCCTCTGGGTTACTGGGTCTTGTGGTTGGATCACTGGCCAGAACTTGCACGGTATGCAATTAAGCTACTGGCCTGTCCTGCATCCAGCGTTCTTTCGGAACGCACATTCAGTGCTGCTGGAGGCCTTGTAACCTAGACAGGGAAAGTTGACACACGTGCCATACCTGGCACATATCCTCAATTTGGTGGTGCAGTTGTCCTAAATAGGTACCCAGGGTTGAAAGATCTACTAAAGCAGGCCAGAAAAGTCTACCCATTTTAGCGGTAATTCCACCTGCCGGTAAACCACCTGATTTGTGACATGCCCACCAGGTGGAACTCTACTTTGTCAATGCTGCAGCGGCTGCAGCATTGTACTAATGAGTACCTGTGTGAGTATGGCACAACTATAGGCTCAGCAAGGCCAATTCTTGCTTTCATCAAGAGCACCTCTATAGGGTTACAGTGAGACCAATGTTTACACTCCTGTCTGACAGGTGCATATCATTTAATTTTTGACAGCAAGGCCAATTTCAATATGGTTACGGTGTGAAGGCGCCACCGACACCAAAAGACCACGTTCTCTGCTCCTATTTGACAATTGCACAGGTCAAAAGATCACCAATGTAAAAAGCAGAAAAACATCTGTAATCTGCGCAAAAAGAAGCTCATGTACTTTGAGCTTCAGGCTACAAAACGCTCAGATGTGAACAGGGGCCATTTAAATGAATGGGATTTTGCTTGTTGGGCGTTTTTCAAACTGAAAAAACACTAAGGTGTGAATGCAGCCTAAAGCGGTATTGAACCCAATAGTAAACATTTAGACTAGGTTCGCTCTAGTGCAACCTCTGCAGTCCATTTATTTGAATGGGCTGCTGTGCAGCGTGAACTACACAAAAGAGGTGCATGCACCTTTTTAAAAATGCGGCCGTAGGTAATCTGTATGGTCTTTTTTACACTGTGGTTCCAGCACCCACGTTTGCACTGTGGGCTGGAATGTGTGAGGGTGACATTCAGAATAAATGGCAGCTCTGCACATCTCGCAATTTGACTGCGGGTATTGATGCAATTCCTGCAACCGGAACGCACAGTGCAGAGCTAGTGTGAACCTGGCCTTATTATTTTGCAACTTACCATATGTGATGGCTGCATTGGTTTTCTTTAGGCTTTATGTTAATTTTCACCAGGTGATCTGGCCAGTAAGTCAGTTGTTTTCCAAAAGAACAAGCTCTCGTGCAGATGTATCAGTTTACAGGGATGAGACAAACCATTTATCACTAACAGGGGTGCTTATAATGATCAGCTTTTATTTATTCATGTAGCATTCAGATATCTCAGGAGGCTACCAAAGCAGGCAACACACATTTACATCGGGCTACCTTTGATCTGTCACATTTAGGTCTGGAAAAAATTGAAAAATATGCAAACATAATTGTACACCTGCTAGATGGCCCCGGAGTCACAAACTCAAAATCTGATTGAATAAAGCTACAGTTTCATTGCTATTTACTGTAAGTTACAATAAGAACAGTACGACCTACAGTAAGCTAATGAAGAACTGTACAGACAGTATTACATAACTATGTTAAACATCTCCACAGAATCCCTTTTAAAATTCCCAACTCCCTGCTTTGTAATGTTTAAAGCGGAGCTCCACCCCTCTGCTGCCACATTTGGCACCTTTCTGGTGGAGAGCACGTACCTAGTTTTGACAGGTACCCGCTAGACATGTGCACTGCCGAAAAATTTGTTAGTTTTCGTTTTTCAGGTCATTCGTTACGATCGAAAATCCGAAATAACTAAAATAACTAGTAATAAAATACCTAAAATAGGTATTGGAATTTCCTTTCAAATTTGGTTGTTAGTCAACGTAATGTAACGTAAGGTAATGATTATGAATGTATCTGAAAAATGACGAATGCTGCATCTAAACATATGGAATGGAATGAATGTTTATTATTGTTATTTATTATTATTGTTACGTTCCATTCGTTTAGATACGGCATTCATTATTTCAGATAAATTCGTATTAATCACATTCTCTAACAGCCAAATTTGAAAGGAAATTCCAATATCTATAATTTAATAGTTAGTTATTTCAGATTTTCAAATCTGATGATTTTCATTCTTATTTTCGGATTTTCGAACTTCCAAATTTCCAAATATTCTGAAGAATTTGTTTAAACGTCTCGTTAATTTGGATATTTCTTAATTAACAAATTTGTCGAAATTTGTTAAAAAAATTAAGACGGAAGGAAGCGAATTGCACATGTCTAGTACCTGCTCCCACTTTCGGATGACTTTGACGCGGTGAACCGATCTGGAAGTTCGACTTCCCCCCTCCTCCTTCCCCCACTACCGGGCCATTCACAAAGCGCAACACACTTCGCACACGCACAGTAGGGAATCGGCTGTGAACTGTCATTACCTGAGATGGTGGCGGTAGCACCCGAGAGATGATTTTAAGATCTGCTTGGGTGAAGACACCACTGGATTCGTGGACAGGCAAGTGTCCGAATATTAATTTATTAATTTATTTATTAATTTTTTTTCTGAAGGAGCCTGGAGCTCCGCTTTAAGTAAAAAGAACCTAAAAAGTTAACCAATGATTTTTAAATAGTTCTTTAACCACTTGCCGCCCGCCCTATTACAGAATGACGGCGGCAAAGTGGTTTGATATTCCTGATCGGACGTCATATGACGTGATCAGGAATATCGAGCCGCTGCGCGCCCATCGTTGTTGCGGGGTGTCAGTCTGACACCCCGCAACACCGATCTAGGTAAAGAATCTCCGACGGAGACTCTTTACCACGTGATCAGCCGTGTCCAATCACGGCTGATCACGATGTAAATAGGAAGAGCCGGTGATCGGCTTTTCCTCACTCGCGTCTGACAGACGCGAGTAGAGGAGAGCCGATTGGCTGCTCTCCTGACAGGGGGGGTCTGTGCTGATTGTTTATCAGCGCAGCCCCCCCTCGGATCCTACCCAGGACCACCAGGGAAGCCGCCCAGGACCACCAGGGAAGCGATCCACACTGGACCACCAGGTATGCCCCTAGACCACCAGGGAAATGTCACTGTGTGCCCAGGCAGCTGCCAATCTGTGCCCAGGCAGCTGCCAGTCAGTGCCCACTGCAATGCCTACCACTGCCAGTGCCACCAGGGATGCCCATCAGTGCCTCATTTTAGTGCCACGTATCAGTGCCCATCAGTGCCACATATCAGTGCCCATCAGTGCCCAGCAGTGCCGCCTATCAGTGCCCATCAGTGCCCAGCAGTGCCACCTATCAGTGCCACCCTATCAGTGCCTAGCAGTGCCCAGCAGTGCTGCCTTTCATTGCCCATCAGTGTCGCCCATCAGTGCCCATCAGTGCCAACCAGTGCCACCCATCAGTGCCCATCAGTGCCGCCTATCAATGCCCATCAGTGCTGCATATGAGTGCCACCCATCAGTGCCACCTACCATTGCCCATCAGTGCCGCATTTCAGTGCCCATCGTCAGTGCCCGTCAGTGCCCGCTCATTGGTGCCACCTCATCGGTGCCACCGTATCAGTGCCTGTCAGTGCCTGTCAGTGCCGCCTTATCAGTGCCCATCAGTGAAAGAGAAAACTTACTTATTTACAATTTTTTTTAACAGAAACAAAAGCAAAACTTTTATTTTTTTCAAAATTTTCGGTCTTTTTTTATTTGTTTAGCAAAAAATAAAAACCGCAGAGGTGATCAAATACCACCAAAAGAAAGCTCTACTTGTGGGAACAAAATGATAAAAATTTAGTTTGGGCACAGTGTAGCATGACCGCGCAATTGTCATTCAAACTGCGACAGCGCTGAAAGCTGAAAATTGGTCTGGGCAGGAAGGTGTCTAAGTGCCTGGTATTGAAGTGGTATGTGGTTATGCTATGTTAATGGGAATATGTACCAAATTCAAAGTAGATGTTATCCCAATAAAAATTGCACGACAACAAAAAGGTTGCCCACTTGCTGGTATGCACAGGGACCCAAGTGTTGCCAGCTTATATATATGATTACATTAGCCAAGTGTTAGTATGATGGTACAGTTTATGTGCTTAGAATAGAATCCCTTATGGCCAAAATACTTCACTAGGCCCCACACTGGAAGGATAACTTCTTACTTGCCGGTGACACTTGTCTCGGCACTGGCAACAGTCATTTTGAAGGAAATAGCACAGAACACAGATTTTCCTCCACCAGTTTTTACACAAAATTACCCGACCCACGTTACTTATTCAGCCCAAATACATGGATGGAAGATGCTGTATACTTTGCGAGGACTCGGTCCATTGAAGGGTTCCATTATGTAGTGGGCTCCAACACAGGGCCCTGCCACTTCGAGGGCTAGACCATACAACAAATTGTACTCCTCCACCCACATGACCTCCATCACCGGCCATCCCTGCCTCCTCTCTCAAACTGGCTGTGCCTCCTTCCTTTTACTACTTACTTTCCATCGTCCAGAAACTGAACAAGAGATTTCACTTCATTTCACTCTTCCTATTCACTGGGGGAGCACATCTTAACCACTTCAATACCAGCCACTTTTACCCCTTTCCTGCCCAGGCCAATTTTCAGCGCTGTCACACTTTGAATGACAATTGCACAGTCACGTAACACTGTACCCATATAAACATTTTATCATTTTGTTCACACAAAGAGCTTTTTGGTCATATTTAATCACAGATGGGTTTTTTTATTTTTTGCTAAATGAAAAAGACAGACAAATTTCAAAAACATGTTTTTCTTGGCTAAGATTATAAAATTTTGCAAATAAATAATCTTTCTTCATAAATTTAGACCAAAATGTATTCTGCTACATTTCCTTTGTGAAAATAACCCAACCATCTTTATTGCACTTCATTGGCTGCTCAAAAGCCCCGATAGGGGGTTCTCTCTTGTCTTTTTTACCCAACTCAATGTATATTTATTCTGTAGTCCACAACCTATGGTATATACAGTATCTGAAAATACACTGCTTATAATCCTTTGTGAAAGAGAACTGCACAGATAGGCTGAAAGCTACTGGAAGAGTGCATTCCTTGCCTGTTGAGGATTGGGGAGCCCAGGAGAACCATCTAACCACAGCTGAGATTACAAAAAATAAACAAAAAAAAACAAAAAAAGTTTCCCTCCCAAACTATAATAGTTACTGTATAATGTAAATACTATTGCCTTACTTTGATATTGACAGGTGCAATTAAGACAATTCACAACCTTGATTTTTGTTACATTTAAACATTTTATTGAACTTTCCAGTATTAGTTTATTTTCTATACAGGTTACGTAACGCGTGGAACCTGGAAAGCAATACAGCATTTTGATGAATGAGCAGATGATGACCTTCTTGTCCTGCAGGCAAATAAAAGAAAAAGCAATCAGTTATACATCCTAGATGCATTGTTATTCCAGAGTCAGACAAGACTGCCAATATGTATAATGCCATTGCTCGGCCCAGAACCCACCTCCAACCAACTATAACCCCTCATTTTTGATTCAGCAGGGAGGGGGACACAATGCATAGCATCCAACTGTCCCTAATTTTGAGGGACCGTCCCCGATTTGGAACAAAGTCCCTCTTTCCTCCTCATGACTGCTGAGGCGCAATGGGCCTAGGCCCCAATTAACATAACACAATTGGATCAAATCCCCCACCACCCTTGCCCTTTACCCCATTAGACACTTACAACCATTAGGTTGGAAAGGGCAAGACCACAGCTTTATTAAATTCCAACACATAACATGTGAACATATTTAACCAGTGCCAGTCACAATCGTACTGTGAGCACTCAACCAAAAGAGGGAAGTGGGGCCTGTCCTTACCATAAGTGCTGGACAGACAGCCTACTTCCTATTTTCCATCAAGGGCATAGCCCATTACAGCAACTTTAACTGTTGGCAAGGTCAAGAAACCACAGCAAGCTGTGACATACTATAACAGAGAAAAAAAGGGGGCAGGAGGGAGGGCAGCTCTTCCAACCGACTCTTCCAAAAGACAGAGAACTCCCTGGGGCACACGTTGCCTGAGCTCAGCCCATCCCATCCCCATGTTTCAACCAATCGTTCCCCTTGACTGGCACCTGGCCATGCCCCCATCAGTCAAGGCTCTCTTTCCCTAGGGAGGGGGCTCAAGAGGCCTTCATTTTGGTGTAATCTATAGAGTTGTATATAAAATGCACTATTTATACTTCAAAAAGTTTAGGCCTCGTTCACACTAGTGGCGACTTGTGCTCAATTTTTTTTGGGGGGGGGCAAACAAACTTGGCCCCCTCAATAACCCCAACCGACCCCCCACCCTGCTCGATTACCTCTTCGCTTGCTCATAGGGCCCACACTTATCCCATCCAGATCACGGCTTTGGCAGCTTCCCCCCTGCACCTCCTCCCGAGTCCCAACGATCGCTTCTCCTTCTAGGCCAATCAGGTCTTAGGACTCCCGGCCAATTGGGTCTCAGGACCCGCTTCCTGATTGGCCAGGAGGAGAAGCAAGAAGTCATTAGCGAATATTAGTAAGCTAATGTCACACAAGACGGTGGGCACTGTGCCCAGAGCCCACCCTTTTTGAAGCCAATTAGAGCCTTGGGCTCCAATCATCCGCTTCAAGGAAAAAAAAAACCCTTGAAATCTATGCATTTGGCACAATGCATGGAGATTAGCAGCCAGGATTGGGAGGGTGCCCCTTATGAACGGCTGCCACTGGTCCACACCGTTGTGCAGAGACTTCAGTTTTTCTACATGGTTCTGCAAGGGCACAAAGAGCAAAAAAATGGTTCTCTATGTGCCCTGTTCATGCCACACCATGGATTTTCTGCACAGGAATCTGCAATCTGTATGCAGTTTTCTCCATGGGGGAAAAAAAAAAAAACCTGACATGACAACATTGATGTGAATAGGGCACATAACGTATGGCGTGAACGAGTCCTCCCGGTGCTGAACCTTTCGTCCAAATTCTAAATTGCTGTATTTGTAAAATTCAAAAGCCAGTATAAAAAGAACAGTAGTAGCCTTTGTGGGTTGAACTAATCATTTTTTGTTGTACAATTCTCCGTAAAAAGAGGTTGTATACTTCAGATATGAAATATGAACAAAACACATGCCTCTATAGTGTGTACTTGTTTCAATTAAAGAAAACTGAGTGCCATTTCTATCTGGGGAGGGGGAGGGACCTCCAGTAGATTGACAGCCTCAGCTCTGTTCCTGTGACCTGTGTGGAGGCGGGCGTGTCTCTTCCCTCCAATCAGCTCTCAGAGCTCTCCTCGCTGAGCTCTGCAGAATGTAACTTCAGCTCTCTCCGCCCCCTTTTTCCTGAACCCTCAGTCAAGCTTTATAAATTTAGCACTTTGAACAAAAAGAGAAGAGAAGGCTGTAGATAAACAGGTATAAATGATATAGGAGGATTTTTTTCACCTCTGTTTATCACCTGAGGCCAGTCACTTCACTGGGTATATGCAAAGGTTTAAAACCATTTTAAGGGTACGTAGCAGGGGGTATGTTCTATGCCTACATACTTTTACTAATACGTGTCACTTGTACCCATCTAAAAAAGTTGGGAGGTATGGCAAAAGGACCCCCCTTTACAGGGATAGGATGATATCCCCCATCACCTTCCCCAATAGAATTCCTTTACCCTTGGCAAGGGACCACTCAGGGCCGTCTTACTTTGCTTGCACCCCTGGGCCCCATCAGAGCCAGACAAATAGCACTAGCAGTGGGGCACTGGATTCTGGCTGAGCGGGCACAGACAGTCCAGCGGGCAGCGGCATCTTTGTTCCGAGTGACTCATTGCCAAATGTTGGCGGCTCCACCTCCACCTGCTGCCCAGTGCCACGAGCTAAGGTGGGGGGGCGAAGCTCAAGTGCCGCGGATCCCCCCTCCCGTTTGCTCTTCCTGCCAGCAGGTCCGAAGAGAAGAAACTGTGCTGCCACCCCCTTCCTCCCTCCTTCTGTCAGCAGTGGGGAGAGCGGCTGTGTCTGTCTGGAGAGAGCAGCTGTGGGCTTTTCTTCCCCCCTCCCTCTCCTTCTCATGCTGCTGTACTCGGGAGCAGAGCCCTCTCCTTGTCATGTAAAATAAATAAAAAATTAGCACAAAGGAGGGTCATGGGATATGTAGTCCCAAGGACTGGCAAGCCCCAGCAATCCTAAGAGAGAAACTGCAGCTCCCAGCATGCCCAGCTGAAGAGGAGGGAGAGAGAGAGTCAGGCTATGGGTGGCAAGTGACACGCTGAATCTGGTGGCAGGGGACCAGTGGCAAATGACATGCTGAATCTGGTGGCAGGGGATGGATAGCAAGTGACATGCTGAATCTGGTGACAAGGGACTGGTAGCAAGCGACACGCTGAATCTGGTGGCAGGGGACTGGTGGCAAGTGACACACAATCTGGTGACAAGGGACCGGTGGCAAGTGACATGCTAAATCTGGTGGCAGGGGACCGGTGGCACGTGACATGCTGCATCTGGTGGCAGGGGATGGGTAGCAAGTGACATGTTGTATCTGGTCACAGGGGACAGGTGGCAAGTAACACTCTGAATCTTGTGCCAGGGGACAGTAGCAAGTGACATGCTGCAAAGTCCTCAGGAAGGATGTACTGGAAATGGAGCGAGTACAAAGAAAGGCAACAAAGCTAATAAAGGGTCTGGAGGATCTTAGTTATGAGGAAAGGTTGCGAGCACTGAACTTATTCTCTCTGGAGAAGAGACGCTGGAGAGGGGATATGATTTCAATGTACAAATACCGTACTGGTGACCCCACAGACACGTGGCCATTCATTAAAATTAAAAGAAAAGAGGTTTAACCTTAAATTACGTAGAGGGTTCTTTACTGTAAGAGCGGCAAGGATGTGGAATTCCCTTCCACAGGCGGTGGTCTCAGCGGGGAGCATTGATAGCTTCAAGAAACTATTAGATATTCACCTGAATGACCGCAACATACAGGGATATACAATGTAATACTGACATATAATCACACACATAGGTTGGACTTGATGGTCTTTTTTCAACCTCACCTACTATGTAACTATGTACGTAGACAATATTGTACTTTAATTCTAGAGTAGGTGCATGAATTGGGGCAGGCTTGTAGGGGCCCCACAGCATTACTTTGCCCATGATGCTATTAAGATGGCCCTGACCACTCTTCCCCCTCCTCTCCTTCCAACACAGTGATAATTCTGCTTTTTCATTACAACTCTTTTCACAGCTGGCACCAGACAGAGTGGGGGAGATTTACTAAAATGGTAGAGTGCAAAATCTGGTGCAGCTGTGCATAGACACCAACCAGCTTCTAGTTTTGTTTTTGTTTTTTTTTGGTCAAATTGAAAAAGCTGGCCATACGTTATACAATTTTCTTGTTCAATTTCCTTTAGATTTACCTTAATCTTTGTAGTGCAAGGGCCTGCCTGATTGCATCCAATTGGAAAGTTTTTAGGTTTGACCTCATATTTTATGGTTTTGGTAAATCTAAAGGAAAATTGTACAAGGAAAAAAAAAATTGTATAATGTATGGCCAGCTTTAGAAGCCGATTGCAAAATCTGTTGTAACTGTGCATGGTGACCACTCTCCAGTTTTAGTAAAAATAACCCCGAAGTGAGGTAAAACCTTTCCATTTTATGTGATCCACTATTGCGGTACCTGTACCCTAGTAACATTCCCCAAGGCAGTTTACTGGGGTACCTTCAGCTACAAATCTGTGTGCAGACAAATATACTATGAAAACTTCAGATAAGAATTAAAAATTGATCTATATGAAGGTCTAAATAATTGTATATGCTATATTTTGATACCCTGTACTTCCCAGCATCCTGGAAAAATTAGGGACGCTTATCCCTTAACTAGAGCTTCTTCAAATAGTAGCACAAATAAAGCCAATAAATAGGGAATTGCTGTTTTACCTGTACAGCGAGGGAAAAAAGTATTTGATCCCCTGCCGATTTTGTACATTTGCCCACTGACAAAGAAATGATCAGTCTAATTTTAATAGGTTTAATTTAACAGTGAGAGACAGAACAAAAACATCCAGAAAAACACATGTAAAAAAAAAGTTATTTTCTGGCTCCCAGGTGTCTTCTATACAGGTAATGAGCTGAAATTAGGAGCACTCTTAAAAGGGAGTGCTCCTAATCTCAGCTTGTTACCTGTATAGAAGACACATGCTCACAGAAGCAATCAGATTCCAATCTCTCCACCATGGCCAAGACCAAAGAGCCCCAAGGATGTCAGGGACAAGATTATAGACCTACACAAGGCTGGAATGGGCTACAAGACCATCGCCAAGCAGCTTGGTGAAAGGGCGACAACAGTTTGCAAATGGAAGAAATACAAAATAACTGACAATCTCCCATGCAAGATCTCACCTCGTGGAGTTTCAATGATCATGAGAACGTTGAGGAATCAGCCAAGAACTACACGGGAAAATCTTGTCAATGATGTCAAGGCAGCTGGGACCATAGTCACCAAGAAAACAATTGGTAACACTAAGGCGTGAAGGACTGAAATCCTGCAGCGCACGCAAGGTCCCCCTGCTCAAGAAAGCACATGTACAGGCCCATCTGAATCGCCCAGATGTCCATTAGAGAACTGGGTGAAAGTGTTTTGGTCAGATGAGACCAAAGTCAAGCTCTTTGGCATCAATTCAACTCGCCCCCAGAACACCATCCCCACCATGAAACATGGAGGTGGAAATATTATGCTTTAGGGAGGTTTTTCTGCTAAGGGGTCAGGACAACTTCACCGCACCAAAGGGACGATAGACGGGGCCATTTACCATCAAATCTTGGTTGAGAACCTCCTTCCCTCAGCCAGGGCATTGAAAATGGGTCATGGATGGGTATTCCAGCAAGACAATGACCCAAAACACACGGCTAAGGCAACAAAGGAGTGGCTAAAGAAGCACATTCAGGTCCTGGAGTGTCCTAGCCAGTCTCCAGACCTTAAAGTGGTGTTCCGGCCGAAATTATACTTTTTAAATAAAATACCCCTATAATACACAAGCTTAATGTATTCTAGTAAAGTTAGTCTGTAAACTAAGGTCTGTTTTGTTAGTTTATAGCAGTAGTTTGTTATTTTATAAACTTACAGCAGGCAGTGGCCATCTTAAGTGTGGGCATCTGAAGCCAGACTGTATTTCTTCCTGGATCTCATCCTTGCAGATCTCGCACATGCTCAGTGCAGCACAAGCAGTGTAATAGGTTTCAGGTCAGGTTTCCATAGCAACGGCAGTGTCAGAGGAAGTTGCCGCCCCTTCCCAGAAGGCATTGCAAACAGGAAATGATGCGATGAGCCGCGGCCAGGGAGGAGGAAGTGAAAAATGAATACAGCAGATATACAGTAGGTGCTGAGAAAAAAAATTAAAAAATATCCAATTTGTTTACAGTGCACAGTTTAGTGAGGGATGCTGAAGAGTTGTAAAAGTGGGTGGAACTCCACTTTAATCCCATAGAAAATATGTGGAGGGAGCTCAAGGTTCGAGTCACCAAACGTCCGCCTTGAAACCTTAAGGACTTGGAGAGGACAAAATCCCACCTGAGATGTGTGCAAACCTGGTGGCCAACTACAAGAAACATCTGACCTCTGATTGCCAACAAGCATTTTGCCACCAAGTACTAAGTCATGTTTTGCGAAGGGGTCAAATATTTTTTCACTTATTAAAATACAAAATCAATTTATAACTTTTTTGAAATGCGTTTTTATGGATATTTTTGTTGTTCTGTCTCTCACTGTTAAAATAAACCTACCATTAAAATTATAGACTGATCATTTCTTTGTCAGTAGGCAAACGTACAAAATCAGCAGGGGAGCAAATACTTTTTTCCCTTACTGTATATGAGTTTTAGGATGAAATGAGCCAACTAAACATTTGCTTAAAGGATTACAATAAGCATTCACAGAGAGGCAAACAGATTCCAGCAGTTCTTTGTGCAGTCTGCAAGTATTAGGATTAAGACATTTTTTGGTATGCATGCATTAAAGTGCATTGTGTTAAAGTGGTTGTAAACCTCTGAAACAAAAAATGAGCAAAGTATATCCCTATAAAGTGTGTAGTAGCCTCAATCTAGAGCACTTATTGTGGTTCCTACCTGCTCTCTTCAGTCTGCTATCTGCACGATTCATTTCCACAGGCTTTGCAGACACCACAGAATCCTGGGAGATGACCCTGACCCCCAGAACTTAAGGTGATTGACAGCCTCAGAGAAGAGATATCTGACAACTTATGTAGGAGGATTGGTTTCCTCTCGGTGCATCACCTGAGGGCGGTCATTTCACTAGGTATATGTACAGGTTACAACCACTAGGAAGCCTATTCATTTTGAATAGACTACCAGAGCCAAACACCAGATCTGCACAGCATAACACAGAAATAGCTTAGCTCTGAATATTGTAACGTACTAAAATGCATTTCACTGCCCAGGAGCATTAAAGTAAAACTAAAGGCAAAACTTTTTCCTGGTGCCTCCATGGCAGCATAGCTGTAACAAGCTCCACCTTGGCTCCTCCCTCAGGACCAGTGAATATTATAAAAGAAAAGGATTAGTGCGCTCCCAGCATTCTCTTTTTTCCTCATACCTCATGGTCAGTGAATGGCGGTCGAACGTCCTTTACCTCTGCAGTCGGCAGCTTCCAGCTGGGTTCAAGCCTCTCCCAGGTGCAGTCCCTATTCTTGGGCATCTAAATGCGCTGATAAGATAGGGAGCCCCTACTGTGGGCCTTTTGGGACAGCAGTTGTCTCTTAACTAAGAGCTCCTATCTGCATTTATATACTGGCATTTGCTCAAGTCTGCAGCAGAGAAAGCAGCTCTATCCATTTTTCACTTAGCCTTCCATTTCTCCCTCCTCTGTCATCTATTGTCTCTCGCTTTCCTTTCTTTGCAATCCTCTCTCTCTTTTTCGCTTTCTTCCTCCTTCCCCTCCTTGTGATATTGTAGCTTCATTCCTGGTTACTATAGTGGGCGGTGCCCACCTCGCGCCGCCTTTTCTGAGTCCCTCAGCGTCTTCCTGCCCGCTCTGCTCATGAGAACGTCAAGAGCCGGTTCGGTGGGCTGGGCCGCATAGGTCCTAGTGCTGCCGTTCATGCGCGGTCTGGCCTGAGGTCGTGGTGGCCATCTTGAATAGAGCCAAATCATTTTTTTTTTTTGCCCTCATTTGTCCAAATAATTTTTTAGAGGGTTGTATCTTCCAAAGATGCCCCTTCCCTCTCCATTGTTTATTACTGGGGGGCTTTCAGTATGGCAGCCTGTCATCTGAGGAGGTTGCCTATGCGGGGATCTCCTGGAGGGGACCCTGTTTTTTGTCAACGGTAAATAAAATGTATTTTTTTCCTTTACTAAGGATTACCGTTTCCTTGCTCCAGCTGAAATGCCAGTCGCCAACTCCTTTATTTTTCTCTAGCTGCTTTTTCTGTCTGTTGCCTAAAATAAGTAGTATGCCACCCGAACAAGACCCTCTCCAACATTTAAGGTAGCAACCGTCGTCCAGGTGAGTTAAAAAAAAAAAAGCACTTATGCTGGTACATTTATGTATTTCAGCCTTGTATGCCAGAAGAAGTCCAAGCGGACAAACCTATGAAGGCCCCAACCAGATCAGGATACCATGCAAGCGGCGAGGGTTCATCCGTGAAAAAAAAGACAGTTCTTCACATTCACCAACTCTCAAATCCCTAAATGCCGAGCATGCAGGGTCATTCCATTACCAGCCAATTGGTCTGCAAAAGAGAGTCTATGCAGCAGACTGAGTAGGACAGCTTACCTGATAACTCTCTGACTCTAATGCCCTATTTTCCCGTCGGAATAAACTCTGAAGGTTTTTCCGACAGAGTTCAGACAGAATTCCGCTCAAGCTGTCTTGCATACACACGGTCACACCAAATTCCAACCGTCCAGAACGCGGTGACGTACAACACGTAGGACGGGACTAGAAAATAGAAGTTCAATAGCCAGTAGCCAATAGCTTCCATCTCGTATTGCTTCAGAGCTTGCATCGTTTTTGGTGCGTCGAAACAGCACACAGACGAGCGGTTTTCCCGATAGTAATTGGTTCCGCCGAAAAAATTTAGAACATGTTCCTTTTCTAGGTCAGTCAGAATTTTCGACGTAAAAAGTCCGATGGGGCATACACACAATCGGAATATATGATGAAAAGCTCCCGTCTGACTTTTTCTGTCGGACATTCCACTCGTGTGTACAGGGCATAAGATGGGCAGGGGATACATAGCGGAAAGAGCAACAGCAGTTCCATTGCAGCAATGATATCAATCTCCTCCAGACAAGTTAACTCTGCCTGGCCCATCCTCGAGAGAATCCTCTCACCACGCAGCAAGTATCCCTCCTAGACATCTGGATGATGGGGGGCCCATCTAAGCATACCTCAGAAAAGCTCGGCCCTTGGACTTCAACTTTTTCCTAGTTCAGCCTGTAAAGCCAGCTATTGGCTGGGAGAAAGCCGACACTACATCTGAGTAGTCAAAAGATGTACTTCCCATTTCTAAAGAAGCGGGTTTCCTTCTTTCAGCTCGGTTTCCACTAGTGCGATTTGTCATGTGACTTGGGGCTGCAAAGTCGCATAAAGTCGTACCCCATGATTTCCAATGAGTACCGTTCATCTGTGCGATTTCAAGTCCCAGCGACTTCGTAGTCCCTGCGCTACTTTGGTCCCACTTTGATGCGACTTGAGGTCCATAGACCAAGAATACACAGGCATTGTTTCAAGTCGATTCAAAATCGCGACAAAGACGTACGACTTTCAGGTCGCAATAGTGGAAACATAGGCTTACTCTGATGGATGATATCAGAGACATTGTTGAAGAGGAAAAGAAAAAGTTTTTCCTCTCAATTGCCAAGAAAAAAAAACTTTATCGATGGTCGGAAACAAGATCCGGGTGGCCCGGTTATATAAGAGCTGTCACAGCGAAGACACCTCAGTCGGCGGGAGCCTCCCATGGTTGAGGAACGGTCGATGGGTTTTTTTTTTCGGTCTGTCGGGGGGCGTGAACTTACTTTGTGGGACATTTTTATTTCTTTTATTTTTTGGCAAAGGACTTGTTCCAAGCTGTCTCGTTACCATTTTGACACTTTTTTGTGAAATGGTAGGGGTACTTGTACCCCGTTACCAATTCACATGGGGGGGAGGCTGGGATCTTGGGGTCCCCTTGTTAAAGGGGGCTTCCAGATTCTGATAAGCCCCCCAACCACAGACCCCCACAACCACCGGGCAAGGGTTGTGGGGATGAGGCCCTTGCTACCCCAAAGCACCCTCCCCATGTTGAGGGCATGTGGCCTGGTACGGTTCAGGAGGGGTGAGCGCTCTCCCCCCCCCTCTTTTCCTGCAGCCTGCCAGGTTGCGTGCTCTGATAAGGGCCTAGTATGGATTTTAGAGGGACCCCCACGCAATTTTTTTTTTTTAATTCTGGTTCGGAATTCCCCTTAATATTCATACCAGACCCAAAGGCCCTGGTAATGGACTGGGGGGGGGATTCCATGCTCTTTTTTTCAATGCGTTTTATCTATATTGCCAAGACCCGACAATTCATTACACACAGCCGCAATCAGTTTTGAATGACAATTTTCCCTTTAGAAATTTTGCTGCGGTACTGTTCTAAACATGGGAAAAATGCGCCACTTTACAGGCATACTATAGACAGGCATGATATACCCCAGGCATGATATTTAAAGGAATATTTCATTTTTATTGTTTCACTTTAAGCCTTAAAAAAAAAAAAATCACTGCTTCCGAAAAAACGGCCGTTTAAAAAAAAAAAAATTGCATTGATACATGTCCTCTGGGGCAGGACCCGGGTCCCCAAACACTTTTTATGACAATAACTTGTATATAAGCCTTTAAAATTAGCACTTTTGATTATTCATGTTTGTGTCCCATAGACTTTAACGGTGTTCCGGCAGCTTTCGAATTTGACGTGAACACCGCATATTGTTCGCTGTTCGGTGAACAGGCGAACACCCGATGTTCGTGTGGAACTTACATTTGACGTGAACATCGGGCTCAACCCTAGTATGCACCAGTGGACAAAGAGGGAGATGTCTGTAAAGCCACGTCTATTAAGGCATATCTTCTGGACCAGTTACCACAGACACCAATGCAATAGGCTAGGAGGCACATTGCAACCAGATCTTGGTTCAAGAGAGATGGGCGTTCAATGCGGCAGACATCGCAAATATCCTGGAAATCTAGGCGGCTTTTCTCGCATCAACAGCATTTGCTCTCTAAGATCAAGGACAAATCAGTTCAGATTCGGATAGACAATAGAGCTGCAATATCATACATGCATCACCAAGGCGGAACCAACAACAGTTTCTTACTAAGGGAAGTGGAACCCATCTTCATTTGGGCAGAGGGGAATCTGAAGGACCTAAGAGTAGTCTATCTTCCAGCCCACTTAAACGCAGACGCCGATCACCTATCCCAACAAATGGTCCCTACAACTGAAGTTATTTAGTTGGATTGTGGGCCAGTGGACCTTTCCTGAACTGCATCCCTTTGCTACAGCAAGCAATACCAAGCTGCAGAGGTTTTTTTTTCACATTTACCTCATCCTTGGGCAGAAGCAATAGATGCCCTGTCAAGTCCTTGGGCATGCAATCCAATTTAGGCCTCCTCCGGCCTCCTAGGTCCTGCCATATTTGCAGGGAGACCCATGATTCCCTAGGGCAATATATCTTAGTGTCCAGCCTCTGGTAAATATTCCTCTGATACCCCTTCTTCTGGCTCAAGGCATCACTCCCATCAGAATCCTCACAGATTGAACTTTCACATTAGAATGTTAAAACAGAAGTTTTAATCATTAGGATGTTCCTCCAGAGTTGTTTCAGCTTTGCTCAAAGCACAGGAGCCTTCAATGAATACATGTGACAAGGTTTGGAATAAGTTTAGTTCTTTCGCGAACGGCAAAACTTCAATCCTGATGTACCCTCTTCCTCCCAACTCCTTGACTTCCTGCAAGCAGACCTTGATTTAGGATTAAGCAACTTAAAAAAAGTACAGCTGGTGGCAATCTCTGCTGTGACAACAAGACACTTTAACCAGTTGCCGACCAGCCGCTGCAGTTTTACTTGGGCAGGTTGGTTCCCCTGGGCGAACCGACATAGCTGTAAGTCAGTTCGCCTTTTGACCACTAGGGGGCTCACGCGACGCCAGAGCCGATGCGTACCCGGCGGGCGCGATGGCCGCCTGGCATCCACGATTGCTCCACACAGAGACAGAACATCTGTCAATGTAAACAGACAGATCTCCATGCTGTCAGGGGTGGGGACAGCAATCTGTTATTCATACAAAGTATGAACAACGATCGGTCTCCTCACCCAGGCAGTCCCACCCTCCCCCCATTTAGAATCACTCCCTAGGTAACAGTTAACCCCTTGATCATTCCCCTAGTGTTAACCCCTTCCCGTGACATTTACACAGTAATCTGTGCTTATTTATAGCACTGATCACTGTATAAATGCCAATGGTCCCAAAAATGTGTCAAAAGTGTCTGATGTGTCCGCCATAATGTTGAAGTCCCGATAAAAATCGCTGATCACTGCCATTACTAGTTAAAAAAAAAAGAAAATGTATAATAAAAATTCCATAAATCTATCCCCTATTTTGTAGATGCTATAGCTTTTGCGCAAATCAATCAATATACGCTTATTGCGATTTTTATTACCAAAAATATGTAGAAGAATACATATCGGCCTAAATTGAGGAAAAAAATTGCTTTTTAAAAAGAGAAAAAAAGGATATTTTTTATAGCAAAAAAGTACAAAATAGTGGGTTTTCTCAAAATTTTCGGTCTTTGTTTATTGCGCAAAAAAATAAAAACCGCAGAGATGATCAAATACCACCAAAAGAAAGCTCTATTTGTGGGGGAAAAAAAAAACAAACATCAATTTTGTTTGGGTAAAGCTTTGCATGAGCGCGCAGTTATCAGTTAAAGCGACGCAGTGCCATAGCGCAAAAAATGGCCTGGTCATTAAGGGGGCAAATCCTTCCTTAAGTGATTAAGGTGCCATTCAAAATTACCAATAGTGCAACACTTCCCATCATACATTACTGTATAGCAAAATTGTGTTGAATTCTAAAAGGATTAACAGAATTCCAGCTACAAAAAGTGAATAGCCCATTAAGAAAAACCCGCCCCCCCCAAAAAAATAAATAAAATAAACTGCTAAAGTACTCCTTCGCTCACTCTGCCCCTGTAGTAATGTCTTACTGCCACTAGAGGTCATGATTATTCCATGTCTAATGATGGCAAGTATCATTCAACCCACTCCCTCTGTGCACCGGCTGTCCTGAACCAGCCACAGGGGAACATCATCCTTCTAGCCCGGGCTCAGAGTAATACTGCACCAAATAGTGCTCACTTTATCTGAGTGTCAATTATTGAAACAGTAAGAACAAGAGAGGAAGAGAGGCAGAGAGGAAGGGCCTGTAATGTTGACCGATAGATTTCTAGAGGGGAAAAAATAAAGCAAGGGGACATCAGGAAGGCGGTGTTGGAGGTGGACAGTCAGGACTTATTGTCACTTGAAAGACATAGGGCTCTATATGCGTGGGAAACATACAACTGTATGCATTATATTTTTCATATTTTTATATATTTCATTAGGATTCTACATCAAATGAAAATGGGTGCATCGCCCCGCAGCGTTAATTGGCATCCTGTTTTTCTTTCCTTTTATTCTGCATGTTAGAAAATATTGCATATACATTGAATTAAATGTTAAGCAGCCTTACTTTGTTTAACTAGAAAGAGTACATGGGTGGTGCAATTCAGCAGAGCCATTTTCATCTGTTAAAAAAAAAAAATAGACAAATAAGATGTAATACAATACAAACAGAAAAAAAAACTCACCAATAAAACAGTGCCAAATCTGTGTGTAAATCAGAATAGGTAAAATAAAAATACTAAAGCGCTGATAAGAATATCCAAAAAATGGCAAAAAATAGTAGATAAATAAATGAATCAAGCTGCAACCATTATAAATAGTGCTCTGACACCTTATGAAAAATTAATAAAAGTAAACAATGGTGCGCTAAACTCAACCTCCTATATTTGATGCAGTGGTAATAGTACATCAATTATATATATCTATATACACTTAAAGTGTATATAGATATATATATAATTGATGTACTATTACCACTAAATCAGAATAGGCACATCAAGAAAATACCTATCCAGCAGCATAGGTGTGTACAGCCTATTGCATTAGGGTGTGCACCCCACACATGCCTGTATATCAGCAGAGCAGTGGATGGTTTCGGTAGTTTATTTTTTGCAATTTATTATTGGTTTACAATTATTTTTGGAGTCCCGTTGGGGGGGGGGGGGGGCTTTTGTGGACTATCAAAGGGTCTAAACGCTTGACAGGGAAAGGGACTGAGGACAGATTCCCCAGTCCCTTTCACCATAGCCTCAGCTTCACTGGACAGTGAAGGAATAGGAAGTGCTCTGTGCGGAATGCAATAGTTTACTATGCTTCAGTTAAGAATGAACGCAGGAAAGATCAGTACAGATCACTTACTGTGCTCATTCAGAAAAGTAAGGGGGCGGTAAATTAAACATTTACCGGCCCCTTCCCCTGCTCTCCATCCTAAAACATCCCCCGCAGCAGCTGGCGGGAGAGAAGAGGAGGAAAGCTGGCAGCACTGCGCGGGGGGGGGGGGGGGGCAGCAGGAAGAAGGGGGAAATCGGTAATGCACCCGACACTCTGTGTGGACACCTGTGTCCAGCAGGTCTACTGAGTTTATTAAAATGAGAAGCCATTGTCATAGGTTAGGGCAGGCTTGGATCCTATGCCAAGTTTATATTGTTGTATGTGTCCCCGCCGAGGAGACTTGCTGCCCCAGAGACACCCAGGGTGACACTGAGTTCAACTTCCAGGTTTTTCCCTCTGCTAAACATTCTCTATGGGAATTTTGTACCTTTATCCTAAGTGGAGTCTTTTCCCACATTAGCCAATAAGGGGTATCACATATCACATATCACTGTCACAAGGAAGAAGCTAATGGGAGTGCCATCTGTACTACATCATCTTCAGTGAAAGGCAGGTGAGACATCAGGGGTCCCATTAAAGAGAACATTAAAGAGAACATCTTCAGTAGCACACCTTGGTAGTGATAATCTTGTAATTATGTCTTTTATTTACATAAGGCAACAGGCTTGTAGGCAGGTGTAGTTTGACCTCCCTGCACAGGTGGCGCTGTTCTGCAGCCACCATGTAGAGAGGGAATAGGGGGAACTCAGGTTCCTCCATAGGTGTCATCGGGTGGGCAGTTATCCGATTGGACACAGCTGGCCTGGATGACCTCCGTGGCCATCTTTAGTGTGGGAAGTGCCAACAAATAGTTGGTGTGCATTTTTTGGGTGTGGTTAGGTCAGGGACAGAAACCTGCTGGTTAGGGAGAGTGTACCTAGCATAGGGAGAGGTTCCAGTGGAGGAGGGACAGAATAGGGACTGGTCATCAGTTTCAGACAGGACCTTTTCTGCTACAGGTGCTTTGTTGCACAACTGCCTTCCAGCCGCCTCCTCTGCCAGATGTTGTCAGCACCAGAGTATTACTCTCTCCAATTTTTGCACGGTTCTCTGTGTGTTGTTGGCCAGTTCGGTGTTGCCACATAGACCAAGTTCAGTGGCGGCTGGTGCTCAATATTTTGGGAGGGCACAAACCAATGCAACCCCCTACCCCCCCGTGAGAGACAGACAGAAAGGGGGTGACCCCCTCCACCCATGGGAGACAGACAGATGGGAAGGTGGTGATCCACCCCCACCCCCCCAGGAGATGCACAGAAGGGAATGCAGGGATTACCTACCTACACCCCCCCCCCGTAGGCTACAGACAGGTAAGCTCTGCGCTCCTTATGGATGGGCCGCCACTGACTAGGTTACGGTTTAGTTGGAACTTCCACGTTAATACACCAAATCCCTGTGCGTCATCCCTTCCCACTGGGTAGCTAATGATTCAGCCCCTCCTAAAGACATCACAGGCCAAAGTTTCGGGACCTTGCAGGATCCATTTTTCTAGGCAGTAAAAAGGGAATGAGGGGCCCATAAACGTCAGCCTGTGATGCCTGTTACCTTATGTGAATAAAGGGCAAGATTATCACTATACCAAGTTGTGGACGTGAAGATCCCTATTTTACAATGATTGTATGGTGGTGCCATCCACCAAGTCAATGCAGCACCCTACACAAACTGTTTGCAAGGCTGTAAGGACTGACGGATACAACTTCCCTATTAAAAAGAGAACCTGTCAAAGTTTATATCCGATTTGTGATATAAAAGTAAAAAAATATAAAAAATAAATAAAAATATTCACTCCAAAGCACTTGGGAACCCCCCCATAAAAGAAAAAAAAATTGAGCCTGCCCCACCCACAGAAGGTAAACACATCCCTTAGGGCTCCTGCATATGAAAACATGTTCCATTGTAGTGCATTCCTAATGCCCCGTACACACAAGCAGATTTTCCGTCAGAAAAAACTTGAATGCTTTCCTTGCATATACACGGTCACACAAAAGTTCTCTGAACTTTCAACCGTCAAGAATGCGGTGACGTACAACACTACAACGAGCTGAGAAAATGAAGTTCAATGCTTCCGAGCATGCGTAAAAATTGTTTCCGAGCATGCGTAAAAATTTTGCGCGTCGGAATTGCTACAGACGATCGCAGTTTCCGATCGGAACCTTTTCCGACCGAAAAATAGAGAACTTGCTCTCAAGCTTTTGCTGGTGGGAATTGTCATTGTGCGAACAGGCTCAATTTTAAAGCATGACATATTGGTGATGGGTTTATTCAGTGCAACCTCATTTATGTTACCAAAAATTTAGGAAATATATACTGCATCTGCGTGCCCTAAACTGAACTTTAATGATTTGCTGAAAATTTGCGGTTAATAAACCGTTGCACAAATACTTGGGTGACAAAGAACTGGAACTGAACCATTTTATTCTCCAGGATCTCTGCTTTCAGAAAATATCATGTTGGGAGGGGTTACCTAATCTGGCCTAAAATGATTTTTTTGAACATGTGTACAAAATAGGAAAAACTGCAAAAGCAGCTCTGCAAGCGAGGGGGTTAAAAGGGGTTTAAAAAAAAAAGATAAAAACACATAGATAAGTGCATGTATTGCAGAGATTGTTTTCACTTCTGCCATAAAATACACTTAAAAAAAACTGTAAACTTTTTATATTTATGGGCTTCAAATACTCATAGATCTGGAATTGGGATAAAAATGCAGATTTAAAAACGGACTGTGTAGGTCACCTTTCTCATAGTAGTCATAGACCCGAACTGTTCTTGGCTGGAAGTTCTCCACTCTGGGTCTCATTTCTTGTGTCACATTAAAGGAGACACCTTCACTGGTCATCTGCAAAAGGTAAGCAAAAATAATCAGTTTAAACATCAAAAAAGAAAAGTGTTTTGTCCTTCACCAATTTGTAAGATTGATTAGGGGATTATGCAGAAGGGCTCTCCTCTAGTTAGGCTGCTAGGCTAAATTTCGGCTTTTGGCTTTGTTGCATTCATTGGAGCAGTGGTTGATTGTCTGGTCAGGGTTTCCTATCTAGGGTGCTTTATTTCTCTCACCTGCTTCTGGAAGAAGTTTAGAATGTAGGACAAGAAGCTTCAAATGGCCAGCATAAATATTATGTTCCAGCCAATCCCTGAGGATGGCATCTAGAAGGTGGCTGGGGAGGTGATAAAGTTTTGGGAGGCCTTGCTAGAGTATTCTACCCTCTCCGGAGAGAAGTCCAGTTCTCCTGGGGCTGCTGCTCCTGAGAGATAGCCACCAAGACAATTGCAGCCTGGGCCTCAGGAGCTGGGCTGAGGGCCTGGAGGAGATTGCTAATTGATTTTTTCTGGAGGGCACTGTTCAGAAGTCCAGGTCTGGAGAAGGATCTATTATCTCCATCAGTAAAGATATACCTATGGATGCTGGGTGGCAAGCAGCTCCTGGGACATCAAGCCTATCCCACACCCACATAACTGTCCCTGAGCCACCCCCATCAAATAATTCTTTGCAGCTATTACCTTTTGTATCACCACCCCCTCCCTTTAGAATGTAAGCTCTACGAGCAGGGCCCTCCTGTACCTTTTGTATTGAACTGTACTGTAATTGTGTTGTCCCCCTTATACATTGTAAAGTGCTGAGTAAACTGTTGGCGCTATATAAATCTCGTATAATAATAATGAGTAAGACCTGATTTGGGAGTGTAGCGTGTGCCTGCTTCTATAAGGATATTCTGTTAAGAAGTTTGTCCTCCCATTGATTGCTATCATAATTTTGGAGTATCCTGTGACTCTAAACTCCTCTCCTGTTAAAGTTCTTCGGCAATAAATAGTAAAAATATATCTCCTAGGCAGAAAATTCCAAAGACAGAGGTTCAGTCTGGTAATGTTAAGGCTGTCAGGACCGTTTAGCCCTCCTGATCCTTGATAGCTGCTGGTCTCATTCCAGCATCCTGGTTTTGACTGGTGATTTATGTGGCCAGTCTCTGGGTGGAGACCAAACCAGATTTAAGCCAGCAAAGCCTGCAGTCTCAGGCTTGTTAAAGAGCTTGAGCACGTAATACATTCACTGTTTGTCTGCCCTTTTCCTGCTGTGCTGTCAGGATTCCCTTGTTGACGAGCTCAGATTGTATCGCCTACTCTCTAAAACTCTGCCTGCCTTTTGACTATGCATTTGACCCCGACTATTCTTAACCTTACCTGCCTTGTACCTGGATGGTCATTGAACCATTCTACCTGTCTGCCAGCAGTCGAGTACTGGTAGACCTGCTAGCCTTATGGGAAAGGGGGCTGCTATAGGTGAAGAACACAGAGGGCAGCTATAGTGCCTGACCACCTGCTTAGGGATAAGCATGATTCTGGAGATGGAACCATCATATATGGACTACCTCCTGAGGCCTAGTGTCTATGCATGGAAATTGATGCACGAGAATGTTTACTTATTTTTTGTCCCTAAAATTGGACTAATATTTATGGAAACTGGATTGGTGGCTTTTTTTGTCGTCCCTTGTGTTAGGATTTGGTGGTGTTGGTCTTATGATGCTCCTTTCTGTCCCTGTGGAAATGATGGTCTACATCGACAATGCTCTTTAATGAATATACTTTAGTGTGTGCGGGACTGTGCGAGTCTGGCAGCCTCTGTACTAGCAAGGGAGACCTGGAAATATTCTCAGCAGCTCCTCTGTGGATGAGCATTACATTCAGATTTCACTTCTGGGGAGGACTTACATCATTTAAATACACAATGAGATGGTTTTTCATCTGTTCAACTCTGGGAAACATAGATTGCAGCTGCAAATTAAAAATATAACAAGTATAAGAAAACCAGGTGAGATACATTGGTTGGACACATGGTACAAGTCTGGTACTGAGTATATCAGATGAAACCCCTAAAGTTCACTCTGCATACAACAATGGCGTACAACATCTACTTACAACTTCATTGTTTAAGAGCCTGCCTGACTGGCTTGTTAAGGTAAGCATCCCTAACACAGTCGAAAAAATAAATAAATCCAGACAATTATGCTAAATGTTGTGGGCACCTGACTTTATTGGCTTAAGTTTACTGTCTCACATTTTAAAACCATAGCCATTAACTTGGGGTTCCCCACTCCTTCAATCCTTGTGGCTATAATGGCCACCAATCTTCGAAGGAGGCTTTCCAGGAGATTTTGAAGTGTGTCTAGGGGAATTTGTGCTTATTCAGTCAAATACTGATGTTGGATGAAAAGACCTGGCTCATGATTTGCATTTCTATTTATCCCAAAGGTGTTTAGTAGTGTTGTGGTCAGGGCTCTGCGCAGGACACTCGAGTTACAAAGACAACAAAATGGGGAAGACACAAACACCTAGTGCATTACCCAAAAAATGTTTTATTCAAAGACAATATAACCAACCAGAATGCATACGCTCAAAAGTGCAGTGTCAATCATGTATACTGGAAGATGCCATGTGGAGCAAGGTTCAAATGCTCCAGCAACCTCCCGTATACTAAAAAGCTGATGCATTTCAGCTTTGAGGAAGGGGGGTGCGCCCCCAAAACCATCAGTTTTCTAGTATACGGGAGGTTGTGGGAGCATTTGAACCTTGCATCACGTGGCATCTTCCGGCTTACATGTTTAACACTGCACTTTTGGGAGTATGCGTTCTATTGGGTAATGCATATACATTTTTGGGTAATGCACTAGATGTTTGTGCCTTCCCAGTTTGTCGTCTTTTAATTTCACATTGGATTCCCTCATCTGAAGTGTATGTAAGTGTATGGACGTGTCTCCTGTATAGCCATTTCTCTGTGGAGGACCTCTGATTGCTTTTCTTTTATGAGGATACTCAAGTTGCTCAACACCAAAACTGGTCAAGCATGTCTTTATGGTGCTTCCTTTGTACAAAGTGGCACAGTCATGCTTGAACAGAAAAAAGGTCTTTCTCAAAATGTTGCAACAAATCTGAAACAGTACTCTGGTCTCGATGGTCTGTAAGCTGTAGCAGTCACAATAAGTCTAAATATGTGGACAAGTGAACCGCGCTGTCTCTAAGTATTGTGTTAGCAGCTGACACAGCAAAGGATATGTTTGCAAAAGTGAAAAAAAACTACATATAAATAAAGTGTAGCGCTAATATGATGTCAAACGTGATGGAAAACAAATATAACTGCTTGTGCAGTACAGTAACCCCACGTGTAAGGGAACAAAATGATGTCAAGGCACGGCAAGATAGTATGATTAAATCACTAGTGTAGTGACATCAGATACTAAGAGCAAAAAAAATCTATATTTTATAATGAGATCATAAAACCCCATGCAATCACATAAATCAAAGTGAACTATCAAATGGTTAAAATTGATAGCAATATAGTGAAACAAAAATGTTATGTGCATTCATAAAAGAACATCAAAGTCCATATATGACGACATGGTGACTTGGAAAACCTGGTGCAGACAGTTTGTCAGTAGATAGACCACCACCGATGTATACAAGGCTTACCGGAAAGGTTGAACCCAAATAGGCGTACGCCTAATGAGTCAGTAAGGCTTGTGGTGTAATACATCCAGGGGGATCATTCAACAGTGCAAACGGTATCCAATGGAAGAGAAAAACTTCTATGGTCCTTCACAGTACTTTTCATGTGGATGCCCACCAAAGGGGTAATGGCCAGAGGATAGATCGGAGAATTTTCCTCCCGGTTATATATTTATAAGAAGGAGGAATAGGCCACATAGTTGAATTCCATTTTGATCAAAAACATTTAATGTATATAAAAACTGGAACATTTCATGAAGATAAAAGCGCTTTGCAATAGTGGTATGGAAAAGTGACGCAGTGGCATCAGCAGAGTCCATCCCCCATTGGGGACTGCATCACTTTTCCATACCACTATTGCAAAGCTCTTTTTATCTTCATGAAATATGAGTGTTCCTTTATATACATTCAGCCCGGTTTCACACATGTGCGGTGCGAATTGAAGCTCAGGTTTCACTGGGGAGATAAAAATCTCCTGTTCAAAGGAATCATTGCGTTTTAGCTCAGGATCAGTGAGCAGGGAGAGGGGGAGGGAGAGGGGGGGAGAGGGGGAGGTGTAGTGAGGAGAAGTAGAAAATCCTTGTTCAGAATGCAATGCATCTGCGAATCAGATGCGTTCCCACAGGAGATAATAGGCTTGTAGTTCGCACCGCAATGCCCAAAAAACGCACACGTTTTTTGTGCAATGCGCAGTGCGAATGCAATGCACATATGTGAACCAGATGCATTCATATGAATGTATTTTAAAATGTCCTGCGAATTAGATGCGGTGTAAACCGCATCTAATTCGCATAGGTGTGAACCCGGGCTAAATGTTTTTTATCAAAAACTCAAACACGAGTGTCTTACTTCTAGCTTTATGATATGTTTATGGGCAAGTTTTTCCCAACTAGTGTTCTCCTTCAAGTCACTCCTGTGCATCTACCACAATCTCTGTGTTGGAATTCAAGCACTTCAACTATCTTTTACGCTGCACCCCATAGCCTGCCCCCCTATTGTTCCCACAACAATCCCCTACGATGCTTTGCCAGGTATAATCTGCCACATGGCTTTAGGAATGATACCTTAGAAAGAGAACGGTATTCCATTACATATCCCGATAAGAGAGGGATGTCTATCACAGCCATGTTGGACGTGTTCAGAATACCATGATAGCTGAGAAAAGAAAAAGTAAAGCAATAAGCGCAAGTAACAACAAAAAAAACTCTACAAAGGACTTGTTCCCATGTCTTAACTTTGTATTGGAGCCTTGCGTACAGCCAACTTTTACAAAGCAGTTGCATCTTTCAGCAGGTTTTGTTGAAGGCTTTAAAATACCCTTTAGCTCTGGTTTGGGGATGTTAAACACAGATCTTAATGAAAGTGCTGACTGTCACAACACATTTATACAGCTGTATGTCCAAAAACAGCAAAGTGGTGGATGGTCATTTATCCTATGCCATTTCTAAATGGCACTGGATAAAGCACCACCGGGCAGTTGCTGCACCCATTAACACCAGTGAAGTGAGCAGTCCTCAAGCGGGAAGGAAAGATGGATGAATTAATGAGTGCAAGTACCCCCTCCCCCCTCTCCTATACATTCTGCACATTAACCCCTTCATCTTAATTCGCCAACTGTATGCAACCCGTTCACCTCGTTTTTCTGTGTATGCACTGTATCTAGCGCACCATTACCAAGCTTCATGTTGTAACCCTCTTAATCACAGCATGTTGCTTGAATTCCAAAAATTAGATCACCTTGGTGGTGTCTACTTTCCAACAAGTGGTCATTTTGGGGGGGGGGGTGTTTGCAATGCCCTGGTAATTTTAAACAGAACACTTTTCAAAATCTTTCATCTGGTTTTATTTATATAGTAAGAAATAAACCTGGTGGTTATTAAATACCAACAAAATGTAGTGTCTGAAATTACTCTGTCATGCAACACTGTATCCAAATTATTATTATTTTTTTTAAATTTGTTAAATGGGCTATGGTGAACATATCCATTATGTCACTTCCGAGTTCAGCTGATCTGTTCTCCATTAGCTTCAGTGGTAGGCAAGGGAGACATCAGGGAAAATACAATCTAATAGGAAGACGCTGAGACGCTGACGCTACGATTCCGACAGTCTACTCTCATTATGGGCATCACCTTGGGTGACAGATCTGATATCATAAGGCTGTATGACGATGATCTTATTTTACATCTACAAGATGGATCAACATCCTTGACTGCGGCAATGCAAATTATAGACAGATATGCTGAATATTCTGGTCTTAAACTGGTAGAAAACCTGCGTTAATGCCTCTTTATCCTCAGGCCTATTCTCAAAATGCAGCAGACCACTTAAGGTGGTGTCCTCATTTAAATACTTGGGAGTAATTATTACACTATCACAAACAGAAGCTTTGAAACTTAACCTAGACCCACTGCTTCATATGATTAAAAACTTAATATCTGGGTCAAACTTCCTCTGTCAGTGGCAAGCAAAATTAATTTTATAAAGACGGTACTTCTACTTAAATGCTTAAGCGTAACTACTTACCAATGGTAGTACCTAAATCATTTTTAAGATTCTAAATACATTGTTTATGTCATTTATATGGGCGAGCAATATAAGGGAACAAACTCTGTTCTGCAGCGGCCCAAGGCTGAAGCTAATATGGCACTTCTTAATATGCATCTACTATTTAGCAGGGCACTTGCGCCACTTGGTGGATTGGCTATACCCTGTCGCCCCGGCAGTGGTGGAGTCACATTTGGCTCATGTGTTAAATTTAAAGCACCTACTGATTGCATTATAGGCTCCCTTTTCCTCTCTGGGAAGAGACTGTGCATACTAATTCTAACCCTAGCACATATGGTATGGAGAGAAACTAAAAAAATAGACGAGTTTACAGATTTCACTCTGGAGCTACCCTTGTGGCACAACTCCATGTTCCCCAAGTTTGATTATTTCTTCTAGGAATGTAGAGGTATTGTTATATTAAAGGACATATAATGGAAAAGTTTTGGCCTCATTCACGGATTTGCAGAGTAAATATGTACTCCCTCGTACAGCCTTTTATAGATACCTCCATCAGCGCCATGCTCTGTAAACGCAGTTTGGTGTTACTGGCACAACATTTTCTGATTACCCAATGGTAGGGCCCTGTGATCTTATCACTCCTAAGGGCTTGATCTCTAAGATCTATTCCCATTTACTGGCTGCTTCGATTAACAAAATGTGTATTTTAACGTGTGCAAAAAAAAAAAAAAAGGCTTTTATGGACATGTGGACAAAGCTTGCTGGAAGTCTCAAAATGCTTTACAAAAGCTTGCGGTATACGTTTCTTATATACAAGCTGAAGCCTAAAAGTTATACCAGACCATGACTTACTCCCAGATCAATGTGAAGAAAGATATTTGAGCGAGTGATGTGATGTCTAAAATGTGAATTGTGATCTTCTGCGGTTTCCATTAATTGTTCCACTAGTGGCTCTTTGTGTTTCCATTCATATTTGTATAGGAGATATAGGTAGAGTTATACAGCAGAGAATTTATTTTAAATTTTAATGTAGGATTGGAGCCCCCTTGCTGGTTGGTCTAAGTGCTGGAGAATTTGTTTTAATCATTTATGCCCCACTGTGAAGGGTTACGGGGAGATCTACAACTAGCACATGACATTTATTTTTTTTTACCTCTACAGATTACGACATCCTTCAGTTATTGAAGATCTTCTATTAAAACAAAAACAGCTCAAGAACTAAAGACAATTCTTTACCCTACCTGGCATTCACTTGACAGTCAACCAAATACGCCACTCCATTCTGACAATTGCCTGGGAATGTGGTCACCGACAGTGAAAAGGCAGAATTTTTCTGTCTCACTGGAACGTTGAATGTAACTCCAGTCTGCAGGGAATAGACACAAACAGAAAATGTTAGCTTGTCTGATTATTGCTCCCTTGAATGCATATGACAAATAAGAAAGGTAGCCTGGGATTTATTTACTATGGAACGAAGGTAAGGTGGATCAAAAAGCAGACTGGGTAAGCATCTGTAGGATCACCGCTACTTCTGACCAGCCCAAGTGAATAAAGTAGCGACCTGATGTGGTTTGGTGGAGACATGTAGGCCAAGTCCACTCTTTATCATTTATTTACCTGGGCTGGTCGGGAGTAGCAGAGATCCTTTCCTCTTTACATTTACTAGCCCTCTGGATTGGTATCAGAAGAAGCCTGCACCCTATGCTCTGTAACACAGGGATATGCTTTCCACCACTGCTTTGAGCGACACCAAAAGCAATATAAACAGGTTGTAGATGTAAAGTTCTGTTGTGGGAGACAAATGTGCCGAGTTTATGGAGAAGGTCCAAGATTTACTGTTCAATCTGTATTTCAATCCTTCTCTATGATAATAAGCAACAGCTACTGGCTAAAAGAAAACTTGATTGTGGAGCAAAACTCTTGACTGGATGAGCAACGTGGCAGTAGAGTCTCAGGTTTAGGATCTGGATGTGCCTTTTGGAGGTACAGCGGACAACTTTTGGATGCCCCAAGGACATATACCAATATGTCTAATTGCATGAGAATACAGGAGCAAATCAGCTGAGAGATATAATCTAAATGGCGAGTTGTGTGGCATTTTTGGTCACTGCCACCTGAAGTATTTCTGCCAGCTATCCCTCAATTTTAGTGAGCAAAAATAATTATGGTTGGCCAGTAAAATCACCCTAAAATTTCAGCAAGTCAAAAAAAACATATCCAAAAACACAAATATAGGGGAGTAGCATCACCAGCTAACACAATTTGTACTCCCTCAGCATTTAGTCATAGCTGACTTTGAGCTATGAATAAGTGATAAGGAAGCATCAAACACATTAGCTGCTGATGCGGTTCCCCTCTATTTGTATTTTTGGAGAGGTTTTATAGACTTGCTGAGATAAAGGTGCTTTTACTGGACACCATGCGGCCAACCAGAATTATTTTTGCTCATTGAAATCCATGATGGACAGGGCTATCACCTGGTCTGTGTGTTAGTGGCGGTGGAGATGATAGACTGACATAGAGTGGCGTTCACACACATCTGTCCCTCAATTTTATTTGGGAATGGTGGAGTTTGTTGAGGTGGTTTGTTGGGGATGAAGCAGGTGTGTTCCTAAGTATAGTCACTGAACACTGAACAGCAGTCAATTTAAGATTTCAGTATAGCCAGCATCCACTCACCAGCTGCCTACAAAACTGAGGAAGGCATGAAAGGGGATCCTGGAAGAAGCTGAAATGTACCAAGTATTTTTTGATCATTTAAGGAGTGTGGAGGTTGTATTATGCAGTAAATATGGGATCAAACAAAATTAAAGGGCAGATTTATGTCCTGTGAACATCATTCTCCATAGGTACCATCCTTAATCCATATTGTATCCAATTTCCACTCCAACCACCAAACCAAAGTGGGAGGGTGAGGAGAGGCTTAAAAAAGAAAAAAAAATTGGACTTTAATGTACCTTCTCGAGAGAATAGATATCCTAAAAATATAACCCCAAATTGTATTACAAAAGTTAAAGGGTATCCAACACATATATATTGCAACCATTAATCAACTCATCATCGATGATATCATTCCACACATTGAAGTGAAACATGGATACTATGGAATTGATTTACTAAAACTGGAGAGTACAAAATCTGGTGTAGCTGTGCATAGGAACCAATCAGCTTCCAGTTTTTTTTGTCAAAACTTAATTGAACAAGTTGATGTTAGAAGCCGATTGGATATCATGCACAGCTGCACCAGATTTTGCACTCCTATTTGAGTAAATTTAGCCTTATGTGTAGTTATGGTGTAATAAGTCATGGGACCTTTTCCATCCAAAGTTTAGCTCCATGTTGATCATTCACCAGGTGATCAGGCAATTCTAAAAATGAGCAGCAATAGAACGTTACCTGCAGCAGCACACAGCCATTCCCAGACACCACCATGCTGTAGTTCCCAGGAACCTGATGAAGAACCTCAGACTGGAGGAGGATTCTGCTGGACTTGTCAACATTGAATTGTCTGATGACTTTATCTCTATATTTCAGCTGAACAGTGTTTGCGGCATTTTTCTGGTACACCAGGGCTCCATAACTACACAGGGCGTCCAGCACTGCCATGGTGTCCTGGGGGGGGGGTCAAAAAAAGCAATTTAGTATATACTAAACACTTTTTTAAGTTCTGATGTGTAGAAACAATCAACACTTTTGGAAAACTAAAGAAGAAAACAGGCAAAGACAAAAAGGTTGTTACACAAGCCTTATAGAAAATACAGTCAAAAGTTTTGCAGTACAAAAATGTAATAACAGGTTGCATTACTTATATTTTTCAATATTAAACGTCATTTGCCATGTAGTTGCCCAACCCACTAATTTATTGAGGTCTTCCTGTAAGGTTTCCACATCCTGTTGTGAAGTTATTACTCTGCTTAGCTTTGTATCATCAGCAAACACTGAGATTGAGCCATTTCTCCCATTCTCTATATAATTTATAAATTCAGTTAAATAGGATTGGTTCCAGGACAGATCCGTGTGGGATCCCACTTACCAACCCAGCCCATTCTGGGTGCTCGCCATTTATCACCATCCTTTGGACAGGGCTCTGTAACCAGCTTCCTACCAAGGAACATACACTATGGTCCATGCCGACAGACCTCAGTTTGTAAAGTAAACGTTTATGGGAAACTATCAAATGTCTTTGCAAAATCCAGGTATACCACATCTACAGGCCTTCCTTTATCTAGATGGCGGCTCATTTCCACATAGAATGTTAATAGATGGGTCTGACAAGAACAATCCTTTGTGAATCCATGCTGATTACTACGAATGATACGGTTTTCATCAGCAAATTCTTGGATATAGTCCCTTATCATCCCCTCTAATAATTTACAAACTATTGATGTTAGATATGCGTTTTATTATGAACTAAAATTTACATGGATAAGAACCCATTTTTGGGACGGCTCCTATTATTCAGTTTGGTTGTATGATTATTGGTGTTGTCTCCAATAGAGCAATAATTTTAGCACCAGAGCTCCTGTGTACTTAAAAACTGAGGACCTGTAGGGACTTTTGAATCTTCGCCTATGCAAAATAGGAGAGTACAGAAGTTGGTCACAATTATATGGGTGCATACAATTTTAAGGTTTGACATGTTGGGTATCTATTTACGGTACTTAGCGCACATTCTTTTACACTTTACCAAAAAAAATTGGGTAATTTAATGTGCCCTAAAGTTTTTTTGTTTGTGTTTTTTTTTTTTGACAAAAAGGTTTACAGACATATGTAGCCAGTAGAGATTACATTGAGTACACAGTGTGAAATGTAGACATGGGGTATAGCAAGCATCAGAAATACAGCCAAATGAGGTTCAGTTAAAGACATACAAGAAGGATCATAAAATTTGTGTGTATTTTTTTTCTTATTGAAATTTAGCATTTTGCTTCTACTACAGATGGAGGTTTTAATTACATAAGTTTGCAAACAAATGGAAACCATGAAGTGTTGTCAGAGTTTTGTGGCAAATTGTCCGTCTCATATGTGTTTGTTTTTAGTAAAAAAAAAAGGACCAATCTACTTGTAATGTTTAGTATACACATTGGTCATACAGGATTTAAATCAACCTGATGTGATTGTGACTGCAAATTGCTGTCAACTGGTAAAAAAGCCAAAACATTTATTGGTTACCATTGTCTACAAACGGCTGCAAACTAACACACGCAACATTAAATTGGCCAATCAAGAGAAGTGAATGGATGCAATTTGTTTAGCAACCGATTTCAGCAATCCATAATATATAGCAGGCAGCATTTCATTCTGATGCTGGAATTTGCCCCTTTAGCTTGGGTTTCAATAGGACTTCCATGAAGCTGAAATAAGCATGGTTTTTATTTGATAGCAAAGCATTGTTATTGGAGTAGAATGACATGTGAAATTCACGTGCTTGCAAACTGAACCTAAACATTCTAAGCAGTTCTCGGTTCCCTTCTGAAAGCATACTGGCCATGAAGATTTGTTTGCCAACACTTTAAAGCTCCACAAACCAGTCTGGTCCGCAGCTGAATGGATTGTGAAAAATTCTGGAGCATTCCCAAAAAAAGAAACCTTACCGATGTGGTGCTGTAAGAGCCATGTATATTCTGCTGTCGAACAAGAAAGTTGCTAATCTTTGCCATTTCATTCAAGTCTTTTGCAGAAACTGTAGAGCTACTCTCCCCATAAACCATAGCCTTAAGGACCATGGCTGTTATCTCCAACTCTGCTGAGGGGGCACGAGGAGAGAACAGGTAGGGAGTCTGCTGCTCTGGTCGCTCTTTACGTTGCCAGTGAAGAGTGTCACCTAGAAGGGAAGAGCAGAACAAAAATAGTATTTTACCAAAAAAAAAAAAAAAAAAGGGCTCATTTACCCAAGATGCACAATTCATTCCTCCCCACCTTCTTGGTTTGATCACTTAATTTTTGAACACATGTACAGTGTGTGTGTGTGTTTGACAATAAATGATTTGTTGGCTTTTGTACCTTCATTAATGGCCAAAGTTTTCAACTTTGCACGCATAGCATTGGCGCGCTCCACATTCCCAGACACCCGGAAGGCATTGTAGAGCATAGCGTAGTTATACACTGACTGATCCTTTCGAGAAGCGGCATCCAGGTAGGAGAGAGCTGGACGTAACAGTAAAGGCTGGAAAGAGGTCAGGATTGGGTGTTCATTATTGTACAAAATACACACAGTAATACCTTGGATTACGAGCATAATTAGTTCCGCAAGAAAGCTTGTAATCCAAAGCACTCATATCAAAGCGAGATTCCCCATAGAAAATTATGAAAACTCAGATTATCTGTTCCACACCCACTGCTTGTCTACACAGTACCGCATGTGGCCAGAGGTGCGGGGGCGCCAGAGACACTTGTGAATGGAGTGTTTCCGAGCGTCACCGGCACCCCTGCCCCTCTGGCCAAATGCGGTACTGCACCCCCAGCAGCTTGAATCCTGCTTGTCTTGAGACCACGCTCGCAAAGCGAGTCAGGATTTTTTTTTAAAAAGAGATTGTATTGCAAAACGCTCGTATACATTACTCGCAATCCGAGATTCCACTGTACATTGCATTTGCTCTATTTTAAAAACCAAAGTCATTATATCCTTGTAGCTGCAACATCTATTGGCATGTCCATGGGAGGTATAAGAACAAAGGCAAACAACCACAGTAGCCAATGAGAGTACATCCTTCACTTAGCCAATTAGTAGCCATGAATGCTCATGATCATTGCCTTATTCCCTTGTTAAAATGGCCATGCACTTTGGATTTGTATTGCACAGGATGCCACACATTTTTGCCTTTTTTACAACCCGATGTATAAGCAAAGCATGGAAATTTGTTATTTCAATAAAATTTCATATGAATTTTTTTTTGCATACAGTCAACATAATTATGTCATTGTATTACATGCTATAATCCCATATTTTCCCAACCTACATTCATACATCACCAATGTCTAAAATATTTTTAATGGCAATTAGAAAAAATGGAAATTTCCATACGCAAATTTGATTTTATACATTAAATGCAATACTGATACGACTGTATGGAGCTTGTGGAAGAAGGTCGTTATCATTAGAATGAATAAGTACAGCTGAATGGGGCAGAAATACTTACAGAGGATGCATAAGCGGTCTGAGACATGAAAATGACCACAGCACATGTAAACCCAACGTCATCATCAGCACCTCCCTGCAAAAAAATAAAAAATATAAGCAGTCAAATCCTACATGTGAATTGAATTCTTGAAACCACTTTGGACTAGATTGATGGGACCAATGCCAAACAGCAATTGGCTGAGAGCGCTGGTCGGCTGCTGGTTTTCCAAACAATTGGCTCCTGTCAGACTGGCTGCCATACACACGGGCCGATTGAACGTTTTTTATTGAACAATCAATGGTCGCCCAACATACAGCCCGTGTGTACTAGGCTTAAGTATTCAGCACTAGATTTCCTATTTGCCTCTGCCTGAAAAAGATAAAATTCACAGAGCTATTACCTTCAGTCCACTGTTAAATAACGTTCCCACTGGCTTGAACCCTCCAGTATTCAAGTTCTGCAAATGTTCCAAAAAGAGAATACCTTGCTTGAAGATGTTATTATCAACAAAGGTGTATGGTCTTATATCCCACAAGGTTTTCAAAGCCAACACAGTCAACCTACAAATCAAAGAAAGTCATGTTCTGGCCATTTTCACCCCCTTTTAAACGACAGAGCTCCCCTCCCTCACACATCAATTTTTTATTTTCTTCCCCATTTTACTGCATCTCTCCCTCCCTTCATTTTTTTCTCCCACCACACCTTTTTAAACTACCTTTCTTAAGAAAAGAATAAAGGTCACTGAGGTCTTTTTGCTTCATGGATCAAAAAAGGTGCCCTGTGTCCTTCAGGGTTAGGGCAACCTATAGGATCCTTCTACTGCAGTGGTAGACGGATAGGAGGAGAGGTTGCTTTAGAGACATAGTCACTTTGCCTAAAACAGTCAGAGTGACAGTGTCTTTAAATATAATTCAGCAATAATTAAATCTTTAAGCAAGGCATGTTTTTATTTTAAACATGGTTTAGCCCATGTCCCTCCTTAATTTAGGGCACAGTTGAACTTGAAAACAAATTAAAAAAAAAATATGATAGCAGCCCAGAACCACATTGGTGCTTTGTGAGCTCCAGGCATCCAGAGTACTTGATGCAGCATCAGATGCTCCCAATGAGAGCATTACCCAGGTAAATTTATTATATTTTGCTCCCATTTTGTAAAGGCCATAAGTGGACCCTGGTTTTGATCATGGCTTATGCCCCGTACACACGGTCGGACATTGATCGGACATTCCAACAACAAAATCCTAGGATTTTTTCCAACGGATGTTGGCTCAAACTTGTCTTGCATACACACGGTCATACAAAGTTGTCAGAAAATCCGATCATTCTGAACAAAGTGACGTAAAACACGTACGTCGTGACTATAAACGGGGCAGTAGCCAATAGCTTTCATCTCTTTATTTATTCTGAGCATGCGTGGCACTTTGTGTGTCGGATTTGTGTACACATGATCGGAAATTCCGACAACGGATTTTGTTGCCGGAAAATTTTATAGCCTGCTCTCAAACTTTGTGTGTCGGAAAATCTGATGGAAAATGTGTGATGGAGCCTACACACGGTCGGAATTTCCAACAACAATCCTATCACACATTTTCTGTCAGAAAAACGACCGTGTGTACGGGGCATTAGAGTGATATTAGACCCTCCCTCCTGTACCAATCAGTCTCCATGTGTATAGTTGCTGTACAGAGGGTAGGTTATAGAAGGGTTTCAGCCTCCATGCACATGTAAGGATGTACCAAGTAGGAAATAGGTTTTTTCGTTCTACTACTTATCCCCATTACTGTAGGTTAGAAGACTGTGGGGTCCCTGTTTGACATCTAGGATCTCCCTTTCACAGTTAGAAATGAGTATTTCTGTATGGAGCACAGACCACAAAGCAGTCACATGACTCCTAATGTACTTGGTGCACTGGACTATTGAAACCCATCTGAGCACCAATTTGTCCTCTGCACAGGGCTTTAGTGGCCATCTCAGGGAAGCCAGTGCTATTGCAATGAAATCCCACGAGATTTGAGCAGCCATTTTGTTGGGGCTGTAAGTATAAATGCCATGTGAGTGGAGTCCTGCATGGGAGTGAGAAGGGGTAATCGCATGTGCAACCTGCAGTTTAAAGTAGTCCCTGAATGGGCTCTCTTTGCGAGGAGAGAGTTATTGCCCTGCTGCATACCTTCCGTGGGCATGCTGAGGACCTTTAGTGGAAGGAGCTGAGGTCGAGGTTCCCTGTCAGAACAAGTACCTGAAGTGAGAAGGCTTGTGAGTGTGGGCACTTCTAGCGACACTGGTCAGCCGCAGGCTTGTACTTCATGGAAGAGCTAGTGTTTACTACTCCACACTTGAGTAGCACAGTACCCTTTCTTGTTTTTTAATTTAGGAAGTATGCTGTGGAAGCTTGGGAATAGCTTATTTTCTGTTGAACTGTTCTAGCTGCTATGATTTGGAACTGTTTGTACCATAATTTGGAAGTCAAGTAATGACACTTCTTGCATTATACCACCTTGTTTGTGTCGCACAGAATTATGGAAGTGGGCCTCATTAGGCCAAATACAGTCTGTATCGCAATTAGCCAGCTTGGGGCAGTAGAGGTGGTGGTCAGGAGATGGAATGTTCTGAGGAAATGTTCCATATAGTCGAGGCCCTCAGTTGTGTCACGGAGACTGGCCTAAGGACCCGTCTGGAACCACAATATAGCTAATCCTAGCAAGTGTGCTCCTGCCTCGCCTTATGGTCTAAAAGGTGCTGTGTGCGTTTGTGAAGAGAGCTGGAAGGAGAGCTTGAGCTTTGCGCCTCTTCCTGAAATGCATAAATGAGAGGGAGCCAATTCCATGCATTGCAACCTAGTTTGAAGTTTTTAAATGTAACTAATAGTAGTGGTTCCATCTTAATGTAAGGCCCTCTACACAAGCCTTGGCCATAACTACCTCAGATCTCCAGGGGGTACTTCCATGCATTTACAGTTGTGCTCATAAGTTTACATATCCTGGCAGAATTTATGATCTCTTGGCCATTTTTCAGAGAATATGAATGATAACACAAACTTTTCTTCCGCTCATGGTTAGTGTTTGGCTGAAGCCATTTATTATCAATCAACTGTGTTTACTCTTTTTAAATCACAATTACCACAGTCCCACACTGTCACCCAAAAATCAGTATAGAAGGGTGCGCCAACCGTTGCACTGTATAAAAATTCAAATTAAAGAAATAGCCAGCACTCCTTAAAACACTATGGAGTCTATGAAAAAAAAAATTGCTGGACGAATGTCATAGGAATTGGTTTTCTCTAGGCATAACTGCTTTTAATTGATGTATTGCTGCATATGTCCCAAAATGAGAGCTTTATTAGATTAGCATTGGGATCACACCACACAGAGGGACCTTGACTAGACAGTGTGGCTTCCACATAGGATTTCCAAAATGTATGAAACCAACTCCTCTGCTTTTAATACATATGGGATCCATTTTTAAAATGTGCTTGAAAATGTCAGAAGCAGCTGCCCAGCCTTTATGAATTCTAATCATATTTTGCTTAAAGCATCTTCAGCTGGTCTTTTTCCAGGTTTCAATTTTGGGACATTTTGATTAGCTGGGCTGGAATGACCTCAATCCTGCACATGTGTGGTAGTTCAGTCATCTCAGATGACACCAAGTTGCACATTTAGTTTCAATGTACAGTTTAGACAGGCAGATAAGAAATGTAATATAGAGAAAAGACACAGGGGTCGATTTACTAAAACTGGAGAGTGCAAAATCTGGTGCAGCTCTGCATAGAAACCTATGAATCAGCTTCCAGGTTTTATTGTCAAGTTAGATTGGCTACCAAGCACAGCTGCACTGGATTTTGCACTCTCCAGTTTTGGTAAGTCAACCCCATGGCATGTGTCTCTTCTGCATTAAACAACCTTCTTTAAACTCCACTTTAATATGTTTCCTTCCTAGGATAGTCAATCCTACCTCAATTCGCAATCAGAAAAATACGGGCTTTACTTTGCTTTATTTTCACCTGGTAATCCTGCCAGTACCACTTCCTGTTTCAAGGTGACAACACACACTTGTTCTGTCAGACAATGGAAACAGGGCAGGAGTATAGAAACCTCCCCCTTCCATAACAGAGGAACACGAGGCCCTCGGCTACTGTAGTTACCAAATAACAGTAAGCAGGTTTTTTGATGTACTTATCAAAGAGAACAAAATGCTTTACCACAAAAAAAAAAAAATCTACCATTAAGAGTTCAGCAGCTTATTTTGCTGCAGATGTAAAGCTATTTTTTAAGTTTAGGCTAACATTATCTGCAACTGGTCACCGTTCCTAATAACTGCCCCAACCCACATGCCATCGATTATTATCACCAGATCTGGGCGTGTCCATAAAATGTTACAAGGACATTCATTGTAGAGGAATATGGACATTGGCAGACCCAGAATAAACAATTGGTCAGCCACAGGTCACTTCTGGTTGTGCTACTGAATTCAAAATTTTTTCCTAAAGATGAAAGTACAAAAAGCAAAAATTCTTGGCTTGTAACAGTGCCAGCACAAATTTTTAACAACTTACCATCCACTTGGCTCAGACCTCCCTGACCCAAAGGCGCTGAAGCTTCCATCATAATTTCTGTAACGCACTTGTCTTACGTAGCCTAAGAATAACCATTATGGAGGTTAGAATTTAGGCTAACTGACAATAATTACAATATCTCAAATATCCAGCAAAAAAACAAAAAAACAAACAAAAACAAAAAAACCCCACACATGCTCTTGAAATACAATTATCCCATCCAAAGTAGGTCATGGTAGTGGGAAGGTGCCAAATTTACATTCAAAATTAAACTTAAAATGGCTTATCATATTGATATGGATCCATACACATTAAATATAGGTGCATACATTGAAGGGTGTACATGGATTAAATACTCTGACGAAGCTGTTGCTTACAGCCAATGAGGCAGTTTCCCCCAAATATACAGTATCTGCTCCAAGTTGGTAATCATGGTAAATTCAATCAGCTGGTAAGGCAGTGTTGTTTAAAGTAGATAAAGCCCAACTCCATCCAAAGCTTTCAACCCTTCTCACCCCATCAGGTTTTATAATCCCTGCTGTGGAGACTTCTGCTTACACAGAAAGTGAGGGAAGTGATAGAAAATATGTCCAAAGGGGCCCCAAAAATCAATATATAAAAAATGAATTAGGCTTTAAAAGGGTTTTCAGATCTAGTAATTTTGCTTTGTTACCCCCCAACCTTAAAAACATGAGTTTCCCCATTTGTTAATGGTTTCCATTGCTAGTCTGAAGAAATGTAAATAACTATGTATCCAAAAGCCAGGTTTAGCAGTTGGAGCCATGTAGAGCATTACTTTATGCCCCAATGGTCAGCTGTGAAAGGCTGCAGATAATACATTTGGCTCCCAAATGATATGGAAACCATGACTTTTATGAAATGGGTTGAAAGCCCCTTCTTTGTCTAACTAGTCGCGCAAATTTTTTAGCAGAACAGTTGACTACCCTTGAATACAGAAAAAAACTTGCAAAACAAAAAATAAAAATAAATGATAGGATTTTCAATAACCATTTACTGTGTGTGTGTGTATATATATGTATATATAACAAATGCAATAGTTATAGCTTAACATGAGTGCTTTTACATATAATGCTGGAATAAAAGGGATCAAAATTACCATTAGCCATATATTGCACTGCACGTTGTCTAATTTCCTCAGTAAGACGACCGGTTAAATTCAAAAACTCCATTGCACGCACTATTGGCATTAGTGTAGCAAGATTTTGCTCTCCACATCCGGTGGGCTCAACGATTAAGTCGGCAGGATTTGTCAAAGCTCGGCCCAATATGTCTCCTGCAAACAAAAAGGCCAAATTCAAGGTATCTTACCAAAAGGACTCAAGGCAAAACTGAAAAAAAAACCATGAAAAATTCACAAAGGGAACAAAACTTGTCCAGGGTTTCAGTTTTTCTGTCCCATCACAGATGCATACATGTCATAAATACACATGAAATTCAGTTTGTGTTTATTATACTACTTTGTACAAACAAGTAGATTTCTGACCATATAGGTATGACAGTAAGGTCTGGCCAAGAATGGTGCTGGATCTCAAGGTAGTCTAGGTTTGGTCAGGAGTGGTGCTGGATCTCAAGGTAGTCTGTTTAAAAAGGTCTAGAGAATAGTGCATTGAGGCAACACAAGGCCAGTAGACTTTTAGAAAACAGTTGGTGTCTACTTGTTGAGGGAACTCCAGAAAGAAGTGCAGTGTCAAAAAGATTAACTGATGAATTGGTTGAGTTCAGTTCTTTTCAGTATAAGATTTCAATACTGGTTAATACACATCACACCCTAGACCAACACCAATTCTCCTCACAGACACCATTTAAGACACTCTCAAGCCTTGAAGATTTACTTTCCACCAAAAAAAAAACATGTTGCTACAATTGTATATGCAGGTATGTAGTATTTTTAATACACTCCTTTTGTATTTTATGTGTGAATTCCATAGTCAGGAGCAGGCTGTACTCAGTGTAATTATACCTCAACAGCAGTGTCCCTCCATTCCTAGAGTGAGTGTTTTCATGATTGAGCTTGCTTCAGCAGAATGTGCTCAAGAGTCTGTATTAAGGGTTTTGATAGCCTACCCAATCAGAGCCTCATCTTTGGACTTTGTTAGTTCCCTGCTTAAGCTGGCCATACACACTTCAAATTTCAAATATTTAGCTCATTGATTGAGACATTAACACATACGCTAAACAGTGTAGATAGAGGAGAATCAGCTATTGGCATTCAGATATTTCATTGTAAATGGATGCAGGTGTCGTTGGTTGAGAGTTTTAAGATCAGCTCCTTTGACAAAAGTTGATTGAAAAAGCGAGTTTAGTCGACCTTGGGTGTTTACTGACAGGGCCGCCCACAGCTTGAATTTCAGCTAATTCAGCAGGAATTGGACCCAATTCAAACAGTGTATGGCCAGCTTAAGGATGGCTAGTACCACACCCAACCCATTGCAGGGGAAAAAAAAAAACCCACACTGCATTGCATATGTATTCTTGACTTTTCCTACAAAGAAAAAAAATCAGATCCCAAATGGAATTTAAGAGTTAAAAACCCATCAAGTTTTAAGTTATTGTCCATGTCTCATTGGGAAGACTTCACTTTATTTCCTGTCCAAGAGACAAAAGGACATGAAAGGAAATCTATCCAAAGTTACAAGAATTTCTCTTAGAGGTCACCAGAACAGGTGCCACCATACAGGCTTTCCCTTTAATTTTGTTCTGGGGAGAAAACAATTTGGATTTCCCCTCACTTTCTGTCCTAGTGATAGTGTTGACCAGGACAATAAATACATTTCCCCCAGCAGAGACCCTGCTGTAGGCGTTTCTACAGCATCCAAAAACAAAAGTTTTGTCTATAGAAATTAGATTTACTCAAGACATTTTTCAGCAGTGCATTCACTGTCGGATGGTTGCAAGAAAAATTTCATTACATTAACTGCCTGCTGTAGCAGCTCAGACAAACGTTTGTTATACTTTAGAAAACAAAAAATGCAGGAATTTAATATGGAAAAGTTTTTGGTAAGCTCCCATCTATTTTCACTGAGGTGGTGTGAGTGCTTAAATTTTATTAGCACTATCATATTATGTTGCATTTATTGTAACAAAAAAGGTATAGCGCTACGCTTGTTGGTTTGTAAATTTTACAGTAGGGAAATTTGACCCCCTGCAGATTTTGTAAGTTTGCCCACTTAAAAAATGATCAACCCTTCATTTCTTTGTATCATAGATGTCATTTAAATGACAAAATATCAACCAAAAATCCAGAAAAAATAAAAATACAAGTAGTGTTTGGAGGAAGAAAAATGCTGACTATGACCCCAAGAACACCGTCCATACAGTCAAACACAGTGGTGGAAACATGATGCTTTGGGGCTGTTTCTCTGCTAAAGTTACAGGCCAACTTTGACGCACTGAAGGGCCAATAGACGGGGCCATGTATTGTAGAATTTTGGATGAGAACCTTCTTCCCTCAGCCATCACTGAAGATGGGTCATGGATGGGTCTTCCAGCATGACACTGACCCAAAACATACCTCCAAGGCAACAAAGGAGTGGATCAGAAAGAAGCACATTAAGGTCATGGTGTGGCCTTGTCAGTCTCCAGACCTTAATCCTATAGAAAATTTATGGAGGGAGCTGAAACTTCAAGTTGCCAAGGACAGCCAAGAAACCTTAAGGATTTAGAGAAGATCTGTAAAGAGTGGACCAAAATCTTTCCTGAGATGTATGCAAACCTGGTCACCACTTACAGGAAACATCTTACCTCTGTGCTTGCCAACAAGGGTTTCTCCACCAAGTACTAAGTCATGTTTTGCTTGGGGATCAAATACTTATTTTACTCAATTTAATTTAGAACATTTGTATCATGTGTTTATTCTGGATTTTTGGTTGATATTCTGTCTCTATCATTTAAAATACATCTATGATAAAAATCAGAGTTACGTACCGTAACGTCTTCTTCCAGGAGTCTTTCAGGATGGCCACCTTTGAGAGACCTCGGCTCCTCCCTTCACAGGAAACACCGCCTTAACTTCAAGATTTAAGCACCTCCTGCCCCACTGGGCTCTCGGTCTTCTAAAAGTACCTCTGGCCAGCTGGGGAGACACAAGAACATGTCATACACATAACTTTAAATCCTCTTGACTGTTCCCCTGTCAGGGACTCCATTAGAATTTTGGGGAATTGAACCAGCAACCCCAGTGCTGCTAGATGGAACTGCTACCCACTTAGCCAGTGGGCAGTGTCCTTATTGCAGACACATTTTTCGGGTGGGTATCAGTGCTGTCCTAAAAGACTCCTGGAAAAAGACGTTATTGGTATGCAACTCTGATTTTCCCTAAACATCTTTCAGGACAGCCACCTTTGAGAGAATAAACAAGCACTTAACCCTAAGGTGGGACTACTGCTTGTTGGACCCCTTTTTTCCCCCGAAGGTCCGATCCTTAGCGATCCACAGGTCCAACCTGTAGAGTTTGGCAAAGGTGCTATGACCTTTTAACATCCAACTTATGTTCACCCACAGGATCTGAACCAAAAGTTGGCAAAATAATTTTTCTTTGAGGGTAGCCTCTGTGAAGCTTTGAGGCTAGACTCAAAAAAAAAAAAAACTGGTATGGAAACATTTGTAGAAAAGGGGGCCCCTGATCTGGAACGCCCTCTGCGTACCAGCTGTTGAAAATGTCTCAGGTAGATGGACCGGGTTTCCCTTTTCCTGCTACTTAGCAGGGCCGCCACCCCATCCAAGAAGCTCTTACCTTTAGCAATTCCTCCTCAGAAGCCATGCAGGGAGAATTCACCGCTCCACCTGAAGACAGCAGAATGGCCCTGAGATGTAGGTCCTCCCGGATTGGCAGTATCCGGGAAGGTTCCACGCCAAAATGTACTGGCTTGGGAACCACAGCCTCCTGGGCCAATACTGTGCAGTGAGAATAGGAGACATAACCTTGGTTTGAAGAGAAATAGGAGCAGGTCGTCAAGATTGAAATGCCGCTGAGTCGCACGCCTTCCCTGGTTCTACCGTCAGCCTGGGAAAATTGACAGCTCTCCCACCCGGGAATGTGCAGACAGGTGTCCCACAGGTCTGTGATTGCCATTAAGCAGTTTAGAGGAAGGGGGTGGGGGGACTGAGTCTTATACGGAGCCTTCTGTAAGTTATTCTGTTCCCAGGCCCTGAATTTAGGAAAGTCCCTGAGTCAGGAGTTATGTTTAACAGAGGAAGAACTGACCTTCTCTATATGAAGTGGCATTTTTGCGGTGCGAACCCAGAAACTCAGTGCTGGTAGGCAAAATGCTAACCTATTAACCACTGTGCCACTTTAATCCCTCTGGTCATGGAGTGATAACGGCTTCTACTCCTGGATTTCCAGGGTGGCCCAGATGGCTCCCAAGTGATCCTCCACCTCCTACAGGTAAGACTTGTAGCGAGAGGGTCTAAAGGACTCATCGTCCAACCCCTCTACCTCCACCTGGAAGCCTGAAGCGCTAACTGGCTCCTCTACCTCCCCCTGAAAAGGAGGATTTCCTCACCGGGTCCTAACATCCTTTGATGGCTTCCACCCAAGCTTCCAGGACCGGGAACACCCTTTAAAAACATACTGATGTGGCACTGGTAACTAGGCCCTTGCCTAATTTCAGGATACTCTGCTGTTTACTATTCAAGCCCCAAGCAGGCAATACCCTGTCCGAGACAGAACCTGTGGTTTGAGTGCTGCTGGTCCGGAGTGCCAGCCACTAAGCCACTGTTGATACCATGTTTAGGATTTTCCCGGGAGGGTAGTAAGGCTGATGCTTTCCATGCAGTTTGGTAAACTGGTAAAGAGTGGCCGGGGAGAGTGGGCTTGCTTCCCCATACTACACCAGATCGGAAAGGACTCTCACCCATCAGCCATCTGATCTAAACGGTTTACAGACCAGGACCAAACCAAAACAAGCCCTCTATGAGAATCCCGCAGAGCTTAGCCTTGGACACACTGTCCTACTGCCAAGCTTTAACTGAGATGACTAGGGCTGAGGATCTGGCAGACATATGCAGTAAATCAAATGAGGCATCCGCACTATATGCCACCCCCCCCCCGCAAGAGCATGGGAAAAGACAACTACCTTGGGGCACACAGGGCAGGGACTGGAACAACTAGAGTCCCAGGTGTCCTTCAAGAGTGGGTCCATCCTCTTATCCATGCAATCTCTCCCAGGTAAGGTTTGTATGCCTGGAAACCTGATAGAAGGCTGCGTCCAGTCTGGGTACCATACCCACTGACGTCCTCCCTGAAAAAGAAAGAAAAAAAACCTAGGCTTCAGGGCCCTTGAAAGGAAGGGTTTCCTCCCCAGATCTTGCCAATCGTTGATGGCTTCCACCAGACCTTCCTGGGCCGGGAACAACTTCTTCTGTTCACCCAAGCCCTAATACGTCTGGTCATGGAGTGATAGCGGCTTCTTCACCTGGATTCCCAGGATGGTATGGATGTCTCCCAAGAGATCCTTCACCCCCTCAAGGGAAAGCTTGTAGCGAGAGGGTCTAGAGGGCTCACCACCCAACCCCTCTCCCTATGACTCCACCTGGGAGCCTGAAGAAGTGCTAACTGTCTCCTCCTCAGCTTGTCACTAGTGCTCCCCGATGCCCCTCCATTAGCAGAGGATAAGACCAGTGGGCAGGTGCAATACTCTGCTGAGCTGGCGAGGGGGACAGCCTGTGGCTAAACCCGACAAAAAAGGGGGGGGGCATGCCGGGGATTGCAGTTCCTCAGGCTCACTACACAGAGGGAATGCTGGAATGCTGGGCATTGCAGTTCCTCAGGCTCACCGCACAGAGGGCATGATGGGCCTTGTAGTTCCTCAGGCTCACCGCACAAAGGGCATGCTGAGCATTGCAGTTCCTCAGGCTCACCGCACAGAGGGCACGCTGAGCATTGCAGTTCCTCAGGCTGACTTCACAAAGGGCATGCTGGGCAATGCAGTTCCTCAGGCTGACTGCACAAAGGGCATGCTGGGCAATGCAGTTCCTCAGGCTTACTGTACAAAGAGCATGCTGGGCATTGCAGTTTCTCAGGCTTACTGCACAAAGGGTAAGCTGGGAACTGTAGTTCCCCAGGTTTACTGCACAAAGGGCATGCTGGGCAATGCAGTTTCTCAGGCTGAATGCACAAAGGGCATGCTGGGCACTGCAGTTCCTCAGGCTGACTGCACAAAGGGCATGCTGGGCATTGCAGTCCTCCAGCTCACTTTTAAAACCAAATGCAAGACCATACTCCTAAGCAGAGTGTCACCAGGAGTGTCCCTAGGACCAAACACAACCAAGGTCCCAGTAACACCTCCCAACCCCTCGACCACCAGAGGAGTCTACACCTGTGAAACTATCTAGTAAAAGGGAAAGGGAATACCCACCCCAGGGTTCCTCTCACCTTAGTGCCTGGTGCTAGCATTACCAGGAGTGGTCTGGGCCACCTCTGTCCTGGACATCTCCCGCTGAGGATCGTGGTGGTCCCGCCTTCCTGAGCCACTTACTGACATCTACAGTGGTTGCAGGCTCACACCAGCCAGAGCCTGGCCCTCTCTCATACACCACGGCTGGAACCTGTCAGGAACCATGAATCAGACCAAGACAGAAGTATAGTTAAATCACACTTGTTTAATAATAATAATAATAAAAAGGTGAACAGAGTAAGCATGGTCAAAACAAGCCAGAGTTCAGTAACCGGATCGGGTAGTCAGCCAAGCCAATGTCAGAGAGCCAGAGTAGAACGTTATAGTACAGCAAGCAGGATCAGGAGCCAGAAGGGACATCAGCCGAGCAAATCTTCAACAGGAATGTAGGAGAAAGTCTCTGTGATGTTGACAAAGGCAAAGGCAGAGATCAAGTGAGCTGGACGGCTTTAAGTAGGCAGGACTGACGAGCAGAATCAACAACAGCTGGTTAACTGTGGAGAGAGATGGGAGCTGGCAATTAGCTGACAGCTGAGTGGCCAGCTCAGAGAAGGAAGGGCTGAGTCCAGCCCTGACAGAACTGAAAGCCGTGGCCCTGGCAGAAGTGCATGCCTCTACCTGACGTGACCTCACTACATCCTCCGGTCCAGCTTCGAGCTCCCTCACTGGCCACACCAAACGCGGGGAGGAACGATGCACTTCCGACGATGCCCCCCTGGACAGAACGATGGACCAAATGATACCTTCCCTAAGCCCCAAGATTCTGCCAACGAATTAAAAAAAAAAAAAAGAGCTTCTCTCCACAGTAAAAATGGCTTCAACCTCCCCAGTTGATCAGCCCTGGTTCAGTGGGGCAGGAGGGGCTTAAATCTTGAAGTTAAGGTGATGTTTACAGCGAAGGGAGTAGCCAAGGTCTCTCAAAAGGTGGCTGTCCTGAAAGACGTTTAGGGAAAATTATAGACCCTTCATTTCTTTGTAAGTGGACAAACTTACAAAATCTGCAGGGGATCAAATAATACATTTTCCCCACTGTATACATTTTATATACGAGTATTGTGTTAGCTGCTTATTATACAGTGGGGATGGAAAGTATTCAGACCCCCTTAAATTTTTCACTCTTTGTTATATTAAAGCCATTTGTTAAAATCATTTAAGTTCATTTTTTGCCTCATTAATGTACACACAGCACCCCATATTGACAGAAAAACACAGAAGAAAAAACTGAAATATCACATGGTCCTAAGTATTCAGACCCTTTGCTGTGACACTCATATATTTAACTCAGGTGCTGTCCATTTCTTCTGATCATCCTTGAGATGGTTCTACACCTTCATTTGAGTCTAGCTGTGTTTGATTATACTGATTGGACTTGATTAGGAAAGCCACACACCTGTTTATATAAGACCTTACAGCTTACAGTGCATGTCAGAGCAAATGAGAATGTCTGCAATATAACAAAGAGTGAAAAATTTAAGGGGGTCTGAATACTTTCCGTCCACATTGTATATCCTGGAGAGCACATTTGGGCCCTAGCACAAATTTCTTTATCTTTCAGCTTACCTATTACTTGAACCTTCGCAAACATAGACCCAGGAACAATGCGGCTGGAGGGGTTGATGTTAACTTTTACGAATGAGTGTGAACCTGTGATAAAGAAGAAAACTATAAAATCTCCACAGTTCAGGAAAGAAGGTCAGTTCTTGAGAGCAGAGAAGGTGTTGTAAAGGCAGAAGGTGCATTCTATGCATTAAAGTAGATGTAAACCCGAAAAAAAAAAAAAAAATTATATCATACTGTAGAGTATACGATTTCCTATCATTTGAGCCCAGTCTTGTCACACAGAGTTAATCCATCTCTCAGCAATCCTCTTTTATTGTTCAGTGAGACAAATCTTGACAAACTGAGAAAAACTTTGTCTAATCCTCCCCCTTGCTGTGAGTGACAGGCGATTTACATATCTCGTGCACTAGCCTAAGACACAAGCAGTATTTTTTAATTCCCTCCCCCACTCCTTTCTTCAGCAGCTCTGCAAGGATTGGCTGTTCCACACCTCAACATGATTTGGCATGCTGAAGTCATGTGGTTACTTTCCTGTCTTTTCACTGGATGTTATAGATCATAGCAGAAGTTCGGCAGAATTTCGGTGTAAGAAATACACATGAGAAAATGCATAATAACAAGGGGAGTGTAGAGGTGGGCGGGGAGTCTACTGACATCATGACTCCACCCACCGAGCTCCAGACAACAGACCCACCCACAGAATATGCAGTTTTTCGGGTCTAATAACAGACAGAGGGGAGACATTTGACAGGTAAAGATACATGCAGGAGGCGTGTATATCCTTATAGATAACCCCTATGGCAGTAGTTTAGAAAGGATGACATTGGGTTTATATCCACTTTAAGATAAAAAACCTGTGTGTAGCAGCCGCCCTCAGCCCCCCCCCCCCTATTTACTTACCTGAGCCCCATCTCTCTCCAGCGATGTCCATGAGTGTCTCAGCCATCTCATCCTGATTGGCTAACTGACTTTGACAGCCATGGGAGCCAATCAGGGGAGAGAGGGGATGGGGCTCCATGTCTGAATGAACACAGGGAGCTGTGACTCGGCTCGGGTACCCCCATAGCAAACTGCTTTTTTTTTTTTTTAATTATAGGCAAGTCAATTTTTTGCAAATGGTGGAATATGCTATTGTATGGACCATTAACACAGTCCTAGGAAACAACCAGATATTCTTACCTTTGACACAGACAAAGTCGGTTTTGGTCACTTCTTGTTTGATGCCTTCAGGCTTAAATAGGAAAAAAATTAAAAATAATTTAATTATATATATATATATATATATATATATATATATACACACTGTCCTATCAAGCTATAACCAGTTTAATGCATAGCTATCATGATTGTAGAATTATGTAGCTCCATATAAGGCTTTTTTTCCAGGTTGTAAGTTTTAACCTTTTATTTTTTGTTTTTGTCCAACAACCTTTGTCCACTCACCTCCACAGTGAAACTCCGCACTATGGTGTCCTTGCGGTTTGGTTCGTTAGGATTAGCAGGTCCCCCACATGACACGCTAATGTGAATGGTTTCAGCCGTCACAGAGACATTAGCAACACCTGTACAATTGAAGTACATGTTATCACCATTTTCACAGTATACCTTGGTGTGGATATCAGTCATGGGCTGCAGTGACCAGAAGGCAGATGAGAGTGAGGAACTGGTGCCACAGTCTACAGCAAGGTTTACATATCTAGGCCAATTTATTAAGGAAAGCCGGTTTGAACTATGCTATTCATCTTTATCATAGGCCTTTTTTGTTTGAGGAGTCCAAAATATACCTGGCCTACTCCTTTTCCTCCCCAGCACTCACTTGAAAGTGAGTGAGTGACTTGTATGGTGCTACCTGAATTGCCTCAGTGAGCTTTTTGCCGCCGGCGACCATCTGCAGTATAGCGTGGTCCTTTGCCCCATGGGGTCCCGACACGCTTACAAACACATACACATACAACATACATATATTTGACCAATTTTTCAACAGGATCTAATTAACGTACCAGCATGTCTTTGGGGTGTGGGAGGAAACCGGAGTACCTGGAGGAAACCCACGCAGGCACAGGGAGAACATGCAAACTCCAGGCAGATGGTGTCGTGGTTGCGATTTGAACCAGCGACCATATTGCTTCTAGGTGAGAGTGCTAACCACTACACCAGAGAGAGGGATGGAGGGGAACACCGTATAGATCGGGGAGTGCTTTGTACTGGGAAGAGGCTGTGCTGTACGCTCTCACCCCCTCCTCTCCTCCTTATGCCTTCTCACATCCTAAAACTTGTGTGGAATTCTTATGAAAAAAATCACTACTAGACGGCACAGTACATTTGGTTAGAACATCTCATAATTCTTGACACCCAAAAGCAAAACTTCTCATGATGATCGTACCCAAAGATCAACTGCTTTTGCAAGACCTGCTTACTACCTCTATTCCTTCCGATTTTTAGGCTGTAGGGTGTGTTTGAAAGCTTATTACTTGCAATTCACATATGTTAGTATAGGCTTAACATATGTTTGTAATACCTTTAATACCTTAATTCCCATAGCCCTGTATATTCTGCTTCCCAAGGAAGGCATCTGAATGTTTTTTGAAGAACAGTGCTAGATCGTTGGTGTCAGGGGGAGTAATTGTGCCCCATCATTGGTGTCGATGACAGGAATTATGCCCCATTGTTGTGTCAGTTGGAGAAAGTGCTTTTTATCAGTGGGCAGAAAAGTGCCCCAAAGGCCAGATAAAAGCTAACATCTAACCTATGAGCTGCAGTTTGGAAACCACTGCTCTATATCAATAAATTGAACAGCATTGGCCAAATACAAAACCCTGGGGCACACCACTTACAACATTACCAGCGGGTGTCTCCCTGCCTGGACTTCAGACTTGCCATTAAGCACACCTGTCATGGGTCTGCTGGACTATATAGACCCACCCTGAACTAAGCCTCAGTGCTTCAGAATTCCTCTGCTAGCCTTTGTCCCTGCCAGTACTTGCTCTTGTTCCTGTTTGTTCCTGGACCCTGTTTGTGTATCCTGTTCTTGAGTCCTGTTCCCTGTTCCCTGCTCCTTGGTCTGCTTCCTTATTCCTGGTTTCTGTTCCCTTGTTGCTTTTGTCCCTGCATTATTTATTTCATGTTTGTTTCCTTGCTCGTGTATTATATTAGTTAGATAGATAGTTAGGTGGGTTTGGGGGTTTGCTGTGTTCTCACAATTTACTTATTTTTGGTTTGCTGTTTTGGTTACACGTGTGTCTTTATCATTAATGATAAACATACTTTTTTCATTTACTTGTTTGTCCCTGATTCCTTGGTGCAGCCCAGCGATCTGATCACTAGGGATGAGCTTCGAGTTCGAACAGCGAACAATTTGGGGTGTTCACGGCAAATTCGAATGCCACGGAACACCCTTTAAAAGTCTATGGGAGAAATCAAAAGTGCTAATTTTAAAGGCTTATATGCAAGGTATTGTCATAAAAAGTGTTTGGGGACCTGGGTCCTGCCCCAGGGGACATGGATCAATGCAAAAAAAAGTTTTAAAAACGGCCGTTTTTTCGGGAGCAGTAATTTTAATAATGCTTAAAGTGAAACAATAAAAGTGTAATATCCCTTTAAATTTCGTACCTGGGGGGTGTCTATAGTATTCCTGTAAAGGGGCGCATGTTTCCCGTGTTTAGAACAGTCTGACAGCAAAATGACATTTCAAAGGAAAAAAAGTCATTTAAACTACTCGCGTCTATTAACGAATTGCCGGTCTGACAATACACATAAAAGTTCATTGATAAAAACGGCATGGGAATTCCCCACAGGGGAACCCCGAACCAAAATTTAAAAAAAAAATGACGTGGGGGGTCCCCCTAAATTCCATACCAGGCCCTTCAGGTCTGGTATGGATATTAAGGGGAACCCCGGCCAAAATTTAAAAAAAAACGGTGTGAGGTCCCCAAAAAATCCGTACCAGACCCTTATCCAAGCACGCAACCTGGCAGGCCACAGGAAAAGAGGGGGGGACGAGAGAGCGGGCCCCCCACCTCCTGAACCGTACCAGGCCACATGCCCTCAACATTGGGAGGGTGCTTTGGGGTAGCCCACCAAAACACCTTGTCCCCATGTTGACGAGGACAAGGGCCTCATCCCCACAACCCTTGGCCGGTGGTTGTGGGGGTCTGCGGGCGGCGGGCTTATCGGAATCTGGAAGCCCCCTTTAATGAGGGGACCCCCAGATCCCGGCCCTCCCCCCTGTGTGAAATGGTAAGGGGGTACAAAAGTACCCCTACCATTTCACTAAAAAAGTATCAGAAGTGTTAAAAATGACAAGAGACAGTTTTTGACAATTCCTTTATTTAAATGCTTCTTCTTTCTTCTATCTCCTTTCTTCTATCTCCTATCTTCCTTCGTTTTTTTCCTCCATCTTCTTCTTCTTCTTCTGGTTCTTCTGGTTCTTCCTCCGGTGTTCTCGTCTTGCATCTTCCTCCACGTCGTCGGCGTCTTCTTCCCTTCTTCTCCTCGGGCCGCTCCGCATCCATGATGGCATGGAGGGAGGCTCCCGCTGTGTGACGCTTCTCTCTTCATCTTCTTCTCTTCATCTTCTTGTCTTCATCTTCTTTTCAGGCCGCTCTGCATCCATGATGGCATGGAGGGAGGCTCCTGCTGTGTGACGAGAAGAAGATGAAGAGAAGAAGATGAAGAGAGAAGCGTCACACAGCGGGAGCCTCCCTCCATGCCATCATCGATGCGGAGCGGCCCGAGGAGAAGAAGGGAAGAAGACGCTGACGCCGCAGAGGAAGATGCAGGACGAGAACACCGGAGGAAGAACCAGAAGAACCAGAAGAAGAAGAAGATGGAGGAAGAAACTGAAGGAAGATAGAAGATAGAAGAAAGAAGAAAGACAAAAGAAGATAGAAGAAAGAAGAAGCATTTAAATAAAGGAATTGTCAAAAACTGTCTCTTGTCATTTTTAACTTTTTTGACACTTTTTTAGTGAAATGGTAGGGGTACTTTTGTACCCCCTTACCATTTCACAGAAGGCGAAGGGTCAGGATCTGGGGGTCCCCTTGTTAAAGGGGGCTTCCAGATTCCGATAAACCCCCCGCCCGCAGACCCCCACAACCACCGGCCAGGGTTGTGGGGATGAGGCCCTTGTCCTCATCAACATGGGGACAAGGTGTTTTGGGGGGCTACCCCAAAGCACCCTCCCAATGTTGAGGGCATGTGGCCTGGTACGGTTCAGGGGGGGGCGCTCTCTCATCCCCCCCTTTTTTTCCTGCGGCCTGCCAGGTTGCGTGCTCGGATAAGGGTCTGGTATGGATTTTTAGGGGGACCCCATGCCATTTTTTTTTTAATTTTGGCACGAGGTTCCCCTTAAAATCCATACCAGACCTGAAGGGTCTGGTATAGATTTTGAGGGGGACCCCACGCCATTTTTTTTTTTACATTTTGGCCGGTGTTCCCCTTAATATCCATACCAGACCTGAAGGGCCTGGTATGGAATTTAGGGGGACCCCCCACGTCATTTTTTTAAAAAATTTTGGTTCGGGGTTCCCCTGTGGGGAATTCCCATACCGTTTTTATCAATGAACCTCTATGTGTATTGTCGGACCGGCAATTCATTAATAGACGCGAGTAGTTTTAAATGACCTTTTTTCCTTTGAAATGTCATTTTTCTGTCAGACTGTTCTAAAAATGGGAAACATGCGCCACTTTGCAGGCATACTATAGACACCTCCAGGTAGGAAATTTAAAGGGATATTACACTTTTATTGTTTCACTTTAAGCATTATTAAAATCACTGCTCCCGAAAAAACGGACATTTTTAAATCTTTTTTTTGCATTGATCCATGTCCCCTGGGGCAGGACCCAGGTCCCCAAACACTTTTTATGACAATAACTTGTATATAAGCCTTTAAAATTAGCACTTTTGATTATTCATGTTCGTGTCCCATAGATTTTAACGGTGTTCGCCTGTTCGAACAATTTTTTTGCCTGTTTGCATGTTCTGGTGCGAACCGAACAGGGGGGTGTTCGGGTCATCCCTACTGATCACCTGCATTGGATGTTGTGTATAACATCCCCTGACAGAATTCTGAAGCCATACAATCAAATTTTTGTTATCAGACATTGGCTGAATACACTAGGGAACAATTGTTAGAATGCATCCGCCTAGCTCATGCTTTTATTGATCAAGGCAGTTTTTTGTTTGAAGATGTGCAACCATTAATTAAGATCTGTACTGAGTTGGCCCTATCAGATGTCGCTGGGGGAGGTGATGACTATACACCCCCTTTTAGTGCAGCTCAGATAGAATCTTTAGTTTGGCTGTTGGAGGATAACTCAGCATTTTTCTTTGAACAATATTCAGCTTGTCCTCAACAGGTGCTTGCAAAATGTATTGAATCAGTGCAGTCTCTGGTCAGACAAGCAAAGTGCAAACATGATTCAGTGCAATCATTATAAAAGACAGAATCCAGAGACTAGTGGTTAATGATTCTTACTCTGAATGATCTAAGGTTATCAGTGGTGTACCCCAAGGTTCAGTGCTGGGACCCTTACTTTTTAATATCTTTATAAATGATATTGGGTCTGGGATCGAAAGTAACATTTCTGTCTTTGTAGATGATACCAAGCTATGCAGTGGAATAATGTCCTTACAGGATGTCTCCAATTTACAAGCCAACCTCAATGCTCTGTCTAATTGGGCGACTATATGGCAGATGAGGTTTAATGTTGAGAAATGTAAAGTTATGCACTTGGGGGCTAAGAATATGCATGCATCATACATGCTAGGGGGAGTACAACTGGGGGAATCCGTGGTGGAGAAGGATCTGGGGGTTTTGGTAGATCATAAGCTCAATAATAGCATGCAATGCCAAGCTGTGGTTTCCAAAGCGAGCAAAGTCCTTTCTTGTATTAAGAGAGGTATGGACTCCAGAGAGAGAAATATAATTTTGCCTCTGTTCAAATCATTAGTAAGACCTCATCTGGAATATGCAGTTCAGTTTTGGGAACCAGTTCTCAAAAAGGAACTGGAGAAAGTGCAGAGAAGGGCAACCAAACTGATAAGAGGCATGTAGGAGCTCAGCTATGAGGAAAGATTAGAGGAACTGAATGTATTCCCTCTTGAGAAGAGCATATTAAGGGGGAAAATGATCACCATGTTCAAATATATAAGGGGTCCATATAGTGAACTTGGTGTTGAGTTATTCTCTTTACGGTCAACCCAGAGCACACGGGGGCACTCTTTACGTCTAGAGGAAAAGAGATTTCATCTCCAAATATGCAAAGGTTTCTTCACAGTAAGAGCTGTGAAAATGTGGAATAGACTCCCGCCAGAGGTGGTTCTGACCAGCTCAGTAGATTGCTTTAACCTTCTCAGATCCGGGCCATTGCCAAATGACGGCAACAGCGCGGATCTGAAATACCGGGACTACGTCTATTGACGTCGTCCCCTTTCCTCATTCCCAGCGCGCTCTCGTGAGCGCGCCTCAGGGAAAATCTGTGTTGGCCGTGTCCCTTGGACACAGCCAATCACAGATTGCTGTAAACGGCCAATCACAGCGGCCGTTTACAGCGCGATCGCCGCCTCCAATGAGAGATGATCTAAAAGGTAAACAATTGAGATCATCTCTCATTGCCGGCTCTCTCTCTCCTCACACAGAGACAGCGTGTGAGGAGAGAGAGCTTCTGTGAGTAGTAAAACAGCAAAGTGTGCCCAAAAAGTGCCCAACAGTGCCCACAGTGACACCAATATAGTGCCATCTGTGCCCACCTGTGCACATCAGTGCCCACTTGTGCCATCAGTGCATCATCAGTGCCCATCTGTGCCCATCTGTGCCCATCAGTGCCCGTCTGTGCCCATCAGTGCCCATCAGTGCCCGTCTGTGCCCATCAGTGCCCGTCTGTGCAGTGCGCATCTGTGCAATCAGTGCCGATCTGTGCCAACTCATCAGTGCCCATCTGTGCCAACTCATCAGTGCCCATCTGTGCTGCCTTATCAGTGCCCATCTGTGCCGCTTCATCAGTGCCCATCTGTGCCACCTCACCTGTGCCACATCAGTGCATATCTGTGCCCACCTGTGCCGCCTCATTAGTGTAAATCTGTGCACATCTGTGCTGCTTCCTCAGTGCCCATCTGTGCTGCCTCAGTGCCCATTTGTGCCGCCTCATCAGTGCCCATCTGTGCGATCAGTGCCCATCTGTGCCGCCTCATCAGTGCCTATCTGTGCGATCAGTGCCCATCTGTGCCGCCTCATCAGTGCACATCTGTGCCATCAATCAGTGCCACCTCATCAGTGCAGGCTTAGCACACAGCTGTGCAATCTCATAACCACCAGCAGCCATGTCCAAAAAAAGCTTTTCCGCCGAGGAGGCATACCAAATTCTTTCTACGGCCGACGAGAGCAACGCGGAGCTCTCTTTTTCAGATTCCCTTTCCAATTCGGATTCTGACGTAAATTACGAGCCAGTCCTCAGTAGTGAAACACTTACAGACTCAGAGGAGGAAGAAACTCGGCCCGCCAAACGAAGGCGTTCTAGTGAGGAGGCAGTGGCATCCACCAGCACCGCAGTGGCACCCGCCAGCACCGCAGTGGCATCCGCCAGCACTGCAGTGGCATCCACTAGCACTGCAGTGCCATCCACTAGCACCGCAGTGCCTCGGCAAGAAAGGCCAAGTACCAGTGGGGTGTCACCCCAGCCCCAAAGGGTTAGGTCCCATGCCAGTCTTCCCTTTGCACTTCAGAACCCCTTGTGGCTTCCTCCTAATTCAGGAGAAGCTAGCGTTCCCCCTTTCACGGCCCAGCCAGGAGTCCAGGTGGATACAGGGAATTTCACCCCAATTAATTTTTTTAATTTAATTTTTATGGAGGACATATTGGCGTCAATCGTGGCCCAGTGCAACCTGTATGCACAGCAATTTATTTTGCAAAAATCCCACATCATATTATGCCCGTCCCTATGAGTGGAGAGACCTGACAGTGGAGGAGTTCAAGGTTTTTTTGGGCCTCACATTGAATATGGGGCTCACCAAAAAAAACAAATTCCGTTCCTATTGGTCAACCCACCCCCTCCACCACATGCCGCTCTTCTCCGCGGTAATGCCTAGAACCAGGTATCTGATGATAATGAGGTTCCTACATTTCAGCGACAATACCCAGTGCCCTCCCCGAACTGATCCAAATTTTGACAGGCTTTACAAAATCCGCCCAATATTAAATTATTTTTCCGAAGTATTCCCCCAGCTGTTCACCCCGGACCAACAAATATGTGTAGATGAGTCCCTTGTGAAATTTAGCGGCAGGCTTAAAATTAAGCAATATATCCCCAGCAAAAGGGCCCGCTATGGGGTGAAGGTGTACAAACTATGTGACCGAGCCACAGGGTACACATATTCCTTCATAGTGTACGAAGGGAAGGACACCCAGCTGCAGCCTCCTAATTGCCCGGACTACTTGGGAACCAGCGGGAAAGTTGTTTGGGACCTCATATACCCCCTACTCGACAAAGGATACCACCTGTATGTAGATAACTTCTACACTTCTCTGCCCCTGTTCCACAACCTTCATCGGAAGAAGACGCCAGCATGTGGCACCGTGAAAAAAAATCGGAAGGGCTTTCCTCAAAGTCTTGTTAATAAGAAGTTGAGAAAAGGAGAAATGGCATGTCTGCGTAACAAAGAGATTCTGGCAGTGAAGTGGAGGGACAGAAGGGATGTGTATATGTTGTCTTCCATCCACAACAACATCTATGTGGAAATCCCCAGAAGGAATGGCCCCATCCAGAAACCCACATGCATCCATCAATACAATTTGTTTATAGGGGGAGTCGACTTCAACGATCAAATGTTGGAACCATATCTTGCCACAAGAAGGACATACCACTGGTACAAAAAAGTAGCGATTTATTTTTTTCAATTGGCCATATACAACTCCTATATCATTTACCGCAAATCCACCCAAAACCCCCAACCCTTCCTTGGCTACCAGGAGGAAATTTACACTGCCCTTATATTCCAGAATGGCCCACCAGTAAACATCCGATCAGGTGTTGTTAGTCGACTCTCCGAGCGCCACTTTCCAGATAAACTCCCTCCCAGACCAACAGGCCAAAGACGTCAAAAAAGATGTAAGGTGTGTACCAGAGCAGGAGTCAGAAGAGACACATCTTATTATTGTGCAGAATGTCCTTCCGAACGAGGCCTCTGTATAGGTGAATGCTTCCGCCGTTACCATACTTCACTAAATTATTAGTGAAGTATGGTAACCGTAATCCTCAGTTCCTGCCTTCACACCCCTTATGCCACTGCCTGCTCTGTAACTGACCCTGGCTTGTTATTTGACCACGCTTCTGCCTGCCGATTTTGTACATACCGCTGCCTCATCTGGAACTGACCCTGGACTGTTTTTTCGACCATGCTTCTGCCTAACGATTCTGTACATACCTCTGCCTGATATGGAACTGACCCTGGACTGTTATTCGACCATGCTTCTGCCATCGATTCTGTACATACCTTTGCCTGATCTGGAACTGACCTTGGACTGTTTGACCATGCCTCTTGCCTGCCTCTTGGACTGATCTTGTACCCTGCAACTGGACTAGTGGGATTCAACACAGGGGTCTCACATATGTGAGGGGCTCCAGAATAGTTTTTCTGGATGAAGAAAACAATTTTCTTTGTTTTCTCATTCCTAGATTAGGGTCTGGAGACTCAGAGGCTTCAAAGAGATTTGGGTGGGAGAAGCCTCTACTCCTGTCCCCATTCTGTCCTGAACGAGGCCCTACTTCTGCCTGCTGCCTGTAGGAGTTACTGACGTCATGCCTCTGTTTGTCGCACTGACCACAGCACATGGACCTTGTTCCTGCCTACTACCAAGACCAATATTTTGGCACTGCTGACAATCTCTGCCTGCACTGACCCTGCACTGCACTGACCTATGGACAGTATCCCTGCCTGCTGCCTGTACTGACTATGGACAGTATTTCTGCCTGCTGCCTGAAAAATTGTGTTCGCTGTTGCTGACCAAGTCCCTGCCTGCTGCCTGGACCAGTGCTATCCTCCTGTGGACAACTGTACTACTAAAACCACAGGTAATCTTTTGTTTCTCTTTGCTCAGCATAATGTATTTTGGGGTGTAATTCTTGGTATATGCATGCTATGTGTCCCTGGAACACCTGATGGTGTTCCTTGCATGTTGGATCTCTGTATGTGGCCAGGCTGTGTAAAGGTCTCACACATGTGGTATTGCCATACTCAGAAGGAGTGGCACAATGTATTTTGGGGTGTCATTTTTGCTATGTAAATGCTATGTGTTGGAAATATCCTATAAACGGACAACTTTGTGTAAAAAAAATGCATTTTCATTTTTTTTCCACATATTCCAAAAACTTCTGGAAAAAAATGAACCATTCAAAAGACTCATTATGCCTCATAGATTATACGTTGGGGTGTTAGCTTTCCAAAATGGGGTCATTTTGTGGGCGTTTCCATTGTCCTGGTGCTCCAGGGCCTTCAAAAGTGTAATAGGTGGGTGAGAAATGAGATGTGTAATTTATGCTCGTAGAACGCCTGAAAGTGCTACTTCAATATTAGGCCTCTGTATTGGTCAGGCTGTGTAAAAGACTCACACATGTGGTATTGTTATACTCAGGAGGAGTAGCAGAATGTATTTTGGGGTGTTATTTTTGCTATGTAAATGCTATGTGTTGGAAATATCTTATAAACTGACAACTTTGTGTAAAAAAAATGCGTTTTAATTTTTTTTCCACATATTCCAAAAACTTCTGGAAAAAAATGAACCATTCAAAAGACTCATTATGCCTCATAGATTATACGTTGGGGTGTTAGCTTTCCAAAATGGGGTCATTTTGTGGGCGTTTCCATTGTCCTGGTGCTCCAGGGCCTTCAAAAGTGTAATAGGTGGGTGAGAAATGAGATGTGTAATTTATGCTCCTAGAACGCCTGAAAGTGCTACTTCAATATTAGGCCTTTGTATGTGGTCAGGCTGTGTAAAAGACTCACACATGTGGTATTGTTATACTCAGGAGGAGTAGCAGAATGTATTTTGGGGTGTTATTTTTGCTATGTAAATGCTATGTGTTGGAAATATCTTATAAACGGACAACTTTGTGTAAAAAAAAATGCGTTTTAATTTTTTTCCACATTTTCCAAAAACTTCTGGAAAAAAATGAACCGTTCAAAAGACTCATTATGCCTCATAGATTATACGTTGGGGTGTTAGCTTTCCAAAATGGGGTCATTTTGTGGGCGTTTCCATTGTCCTGGTGCTCCAGGACCTTCAAAAGTGTAATAGGTGGGTGAGAAATGAGATGTGTAATTTATGCTCCTAGAACACCTGAAGGTGCTACTTCAATGTTAGGCCTCTGTATGTGGTCAGGCTGTGTAAAAGTCTCACACATGTGGTATCGTTTTACTCAGGAGGAGTAGCAGAATGTATTTCGGGGTGTTATTTTTGCTATGTAAATGCTATGTGTTGGAAATATCTTATAAACGGACAACTTTGTGTAAAAAAAAATGCGTTTTCATTTTTTTCCACATTTTCCAAAAACTTCTGGAAAAAAATGAACCGTTCAAAAGACTCATTATGCCTCATAGATTATACGTTGGGGTGTTAGCTTTCCAAAATGGGGTCATTTTGTGGGCGTTTCCATTGTCCTGGTGCTCTAGGGCCTTCAAAAGTGTAATAGGTAGTCAACAAGTTAGATGGGTAATTTATGCTCCTTGAACACCTGATGATGCTCCCTGCATGTTGGGCCTCTGTATGTGGCCAGTTAGTGAAAAAGTCCCACACATGTGGTATTGTAATACTCAGGAGGAGTAGCCGAATGTATTTTGTGGTGTCATTTGTGGTATGCACATTCCATGTGAGAGAAATAAGCTATTACAATGACAATTTTCTGAAAAAAATATAAAAAATAAAAAAAAACCTTAATTTGCAAAGAATTGTGGGAAAAAATTACAACTTCAAATAACTCACCATGCCTCTTACTAAATACCCTGGAATGTCTACTTTCCAAAAAGGGGTCATTTGGGGGGCATTTGTACTTTCCTGGCTTGTTAGGGTCTCAAGAAAGGAGATGGGCCTCAGTACATCAGGTGTGATCAGATGTGATCTTTTTTTATGATTTGTACCATAGCTTGTAGACTCTATAAATTTCACACAGACCACATAATATCCACTAATTTGGGTTATTTTTACCAAAGATATGTAGCAGTATAAATTGTGGCCAACATTTATGAATAAAAATTGCTAATTTGCAAAATTTTATCACAGAAACAAAGAAAAAAGCATTTTTTTTCAAAATTTTCGGTCTTTTTTCATTTATAGCGCAAAAATTAAAAAACCCAGAGGTGATCAAATACCACCAAATGAAAGCTCTATTTGTATGAAAAAAAGGACAAAAAAAGTTTGGGTACAGTGTTGCATGACTGAGTAATTGTCATTCAAAGTGTGAGAGCACTGAAAGCTGAAAATTGGTCTGGGCAGGAGGGGGGTTTAAGTGCCCAGTAAGCAAGTGGTTAAGAAAGGCCTGGATACTTTCCTAAATGTACATAATATAACTGGGTACTGACATTTATAGGTAAAGTTGATCCAGGGAAAATCCAATTGCCTCTTGGGGGATCAGGAAGGAATTTTTTCCCCTGCTGTAGCAAATTTGAGCGTGCTCTGCTGGGGTTTTTTGCCTTCCTCTGGATCAACTGAGGGTATAAAATTGGTTATATTGGATTGTACGATATTTTTAATTTTATTTATTGTTTTTAAGGTTGAACTGGATGGACTTGTGTCTTTTTTCAACCTGACTAACTATGTAACTATGCAACTATTATTACAGGCCTGGTCAAGTCTGCTGCACTCAGCCTCTGTCAGCTCCCAATATACCCTTCTACCAATGAAATACCAGTACCCAGTTTCCCCCTGTTGCACCTACCCTGCCTTTAACCCCTCTGCTTCTTCTCAGCTGCCTCCATCAGCTCCACTAAATCTCCCTTCAAAACCTGCTCCCTCTGTTTTGCCATCCTTTCACTCTTCGCTTCTACCAGCTGCATTCACTACCTACAGCCCTGTACCCACTTACAAATCCTCAGTGGCTAAAACCAAAAAGAAGCAGAAGTTTTTCCCAACCCATGCCATCATGCCAGTACCCAATCCTGCCTCCCCAGCAGCTGATCTGTTCCAGCCTGATGTTCGGATGCCTGTTGTGCCAGTGTTTCTGCCTGTTGTGCAGTCTGACATCCCAGTGTCCATGTTCCAGTCTGATGTGCCTGCCTTCCAGTCTGATGTGCCTGCTGCCCAGTCTGAAGTTCCAGTACCGGCTGCCGGGTTTGAAGTTCCAGTACCTGCTATCCAGTCCGATGCACCTGCTGTTCAGCCTGTTGTGCCAGCACCTGCTGTTCTGCCTGATGTGCCAGCACCTGTGCCTGCTGCCCAGTCTGAAGTTCCAGTGCCCGCTGCCCGGTCTGATGTATCGGTGCCCGCTGCCCGATCTGATGTCTCATGCCCACTGTTCAGTCTGATGTCTCGTGCCCGCTGTTCAGTCTGATGTCTCGTGCCCGCTGTTCAGTCTGATGTCTCGTGCCTGCTGTTCAGTCTGATGTCTCGGTGCCTGCCTTCCAGTCTGTGTTCTTGCCGCTACCCAGCCTGATGTGCCACTGTCTGCTGCCCAGCTTGATGTGCCACTGTCTGCTGCCCAGCCTGATGTGCCACTGTCTGCTGCCCAGCCTGATGTGCCACTGTCTGCAGCCCAGCCTGATGTGTTCCTGTCTGCTGCCCAACCTGATGTGTTCCTGTCTGCTGCCCAGCCTGATGTGTTCCTGTCTGCTGCCCAGCTTGAAGTGCCTTTGCCTGCTGCCCAGCTTGAAGTGCCTTTGCCTGCTGCCCAGCTTGAAGTGCCTTTGCCTGCTGCCCAGCTTGAAGTGCCTTTGCCTGCTGCCCAGCTTGAAGTGCCTTTGCTTGCTGCCCAGCTTGAAGTGCCTTTGCCTGCTGCCCAGCTCGATGTGCCTTTGCCTGCTGTACAGCTTGATGTGCCTACTACCCAGCTTGATGTGCCTGTGCCCGCTGCCCAATTTGATGTGCCTGCTGCTCAGTTTGATATGCCTGTTCCTGCTGCCCAGCTTGATGTGCCTGTGCCCGCTGCCCATCTTGATGTGCCTGTGCCCAGCTTGATGTGCCTTTGCCTGCTGCCCAGCTTGATGTGTCTGTCTGCTGCCCAGCTTGATGTACTTTTGCTTGCTGCCCAGCTTGATGTACCTCTGCTTGCTGCCCAGCATGTTGACCCAGGGCCTTCTGCCCAGCCTGATGACCTGGAGCCTTCTGCCCAGCCTGATGACCCGGTGCTCTTTGCTCAGCCTGATGACATGGTGCCTGCTAAAACTGTTCCTGACTGATGCCCATCTTGCCGCTGTTAAATCCTATTTGTCGCCCAGCCTGAATGTAATGACCAAGTCTGGTCTGCCTCCGATGGTTTCTTGCCATTACCCTGCTAATTTTCATCTCCGGATCCAAACTTCCTGACCCGGGTGGTGGGGTGCGTGTCCTATTTTTGGACTCTGGTGGCACGTCCCCCAGTGAACTAAAAGACTCTGGCCTTGGAAGTGCGAAGAAGTCCACAGACTCAGTAGGGAAACATTTTAGGGTGTTTCTGCACCCACTTGGACTGTCATACCCAGGGCTGAATAGAGCGTCCGGAGGCCACTCCTTTAGGAGGGGGAACTGTCAAGAATGGTGTCATTTCTGGTTTCACCTGCTGGTGGCACTATTACATTCAGCACCAAAAGGTGTAATTCCATTGACCACCAGCGGGTGTCTCCCTGCCTGGACTTCAGACCTGCCATCAAGCACACCTGTCATGGGTCTGCTGGACTATATAGACCCACCCTGAACTAAGCCTCAGTGCTTCAGAATTCCTCTGCTAGCCTTTGTCCCTGCCAGTACCTGCTCTTGTTTCAGCTTGTTCCTGTTTGTTCATGGACCCTGTTTGTGTATCCTGTCCTTGAGTCCTGTTCCCTGCTCCTTGGTCTGCTTCCTTATTCCTGGTTTCTGTTCCCTTTTTGCTTTTGTCCCTGCCTTATTTATTTCATGTTTGTTTCCTTGCTCGTGTATTATATTAGTTAGATAGATAGTTAGGTGGGTTTAGGGGTTTGCTGTGTTCTCACTATTTACTTGTTTTTGGTTTGTTGTTTTGGTTACACGTGTGTCTTTATCATTAATAATAATCATACTTTTTTCATTTACTTGTTTGTCCCCGATTCCTTGGTGCAGCCCAGCGATCTGATCACCTACATTGGATGTCGCATATAACAATCCCTGACAATCACTTTCTTCATGTAACCAGTTTCCTATCCACGTACATACAGATCCATCAACTACAACAGACCTCATTTTATAGATTAAAGGTTTTATGTTGTACAGCATCAAATGTTTCAGTAAATCTAGATAAAAGTCATACTATGCTATGTTGTACTTCAATTTTTTATAAAATCATAAATTCTTCTAATACCTATGGATGTAGCATTTATCTTCCAGGAGTAGGAGACTCTTTCCTGTGAGCATACGCATTTCACTGATTTCGCGTGAACCGGTTCCGCTGCATATTTACCTGAAGACTGTAAAGTGACACGTACCTGGGGAAGCACAGTAAAGAGAAGTCAATAGAACATTCTGATTGCAGAAGCACCAAGATAGCCCTTGTGTCTAGGAGGTAAAATGCTCAGAATATGAAATACTAATCTTCTCAGATGGAAATTCTGGGGCTGTGTGCTAATGAGAGCATGAAAATCCTTATCTCTTGACTGGATTAGTAAACTTTTTTTACACTGGGTCTGGCTTTGTTGGGCGGTGCAGCGGCATTGAGCACTCAGGAGCCAGTTGCAGAGAACATAAAACTTGTATTAATGTAGAATCCAGCAAATCACAACCAGCCCGGCGGTAAAGCATCTGACAGGGAACACTCACGGTTTATAATAGTGGTAACTGAGCAGGTCTCAGATGTGCCAACAGCGTCTATCTTGAGGGTTGGAATGCAGCTTGGCTGGTCCATACCCAAATGGGGACATTTCCAGGAAGGATGGAGTGTCCCTACTCGTCTGGAACCTCTCCCTGCCACTAATCACTGTAGCTGTCAGACGGGTGGCCTGTCCCTACACTACCCTCACGCGACATGCCTGGGAGTCAGGGTCTTAAATAGACTCTGCCTGACCCAAGATGGCCACCAGAGTCACATGGGATGGCAGCATCCAAGCAGATAGGCCCCCCCAGTGATCCAGGAAACCATAGAAGAACCATGTTCCTCTTGACGTCCTCTACCCTGCAGTGTCGCTGTGGTTCCGCACTACCTGCAGTGGAGAAAGCCAACTGCACCTGTCTACAACTTAATGAAACTAAAATAAAAAAACTTGATCAAATGTCTGACTAAACAAGTATACTGTACATGCAGGAAAAATCTGCAGTATGTTTTAAGTTTTAATTGTGCATCTTGTGATAGAACAAACCTCTATGAGCATATCACATGCCTACCAAATAACCAAAAATAAAGACAGTATTCACCTTGGCACATTTGTCCATGTAGTTAGCAACAGAACCCACTAGAAGCATGATTTCTCCACGGACGATGGAATCTGGAAGGGAGAGCTCTACAAACATCTTCTGGAAGGAAGTGAAGTTGGCTGGGTATTTGGTCATGCCGAAACCAGTTCCGTTGGAGAGACACACTACATCACTTTTCCACTTGGTGATGGTGCCTGGGACCTCAAGGTTTGAAATGGTACCACTTTCCCTGAAAATTGGATTAGAAAATTAAATATACAAGTTTTACTGTATGTAGCAGACATTATTATCAGGAGCAAAATGGGCAGGGCAACCAGCTAAAGGATTTAAATTGATCTATCCACTCCTGCCCATCAATAGACAGCTTTGCCACATCAAGCAACCCAGTATGCAGGGGGGCAGAGGAATTTCTCTACTGCAGTTTAGTAACAGATCTCCTACAACCCCCCCCCCACCCAAAATGTAGTAAATTAACAAAACTAGCCCATCTGCAGCTCCAATGCTTCAGCCAAGATCACACAGTCAGCTAATGCATGTGGCTTTTGGTCATTTGCCCAGGCGCTGTAAACACCGAAGCGTGTTCTGTGGAACAGGCATGTTCAATGAATCGGAAGAATAGAATGTGTAGTAGCAGCATTTCTCAGCCTTTTTAATCACAAACCCTTGAAATAAAAATTTCAGCAACCCAGGTTTAAAATATTTACAGCTCATGATCATAAAGTTGTACATTTCCCAAGTATTTATAAGGTAATGAGGACCTCGCAAACCCCAGTGGTCTGCCTCGTGAGCACAGTGGTCTGCAGGAAAGGTGTCCCCATTACACTGATTTACACTGTGGTCAGGTAACGTGCTGTTAATCAGTGCAGCTCATTAAATCTAACGAAGAGCAAAATTTTTCTAAAATTTTTGTACGTTTGAATCTGTGACGATCAAACAAATAGAAGAATCTCAGAATGGAAGATACGTTTTTTGGTCAGATGGAAAATGTCCTTTACATTCGTTGCCAGTCTAGTGCACCCACACAGTACATTGATGTAATTTGTGCCACACCACTGACTCAACTGAATCAGGCACAAGGTCAATCCCATCAATATCAAGGAACTTCTAGAGAAACCCTAAGGTTCCATGGATCCCTGGTTGAGAAAGATTGATTTAGATCATTAGGTAATAAACCAACTAAGCATACCTCTACCCAAAGTCATTCTTCACCTCCCAGGTGCTTCCACCTCTGGGATTGTATACACATTCTTGCAACCGTTTATTACCCTACTCACAAGGACACAAGAAATAAAAAATAAAGGTAAGTAGTACAAAAACAAACTCACCCCACATGAGTGATCCCAAAAAACCACACTTCTGGAAAATATGTCCTCATGGTTGTCACTGGGGCTGCAACATCTGCTAGAAAATAAAATATTCCATATTTGCACAGTTTGCTGTATGAAAAGCACAGAACTGTTGATTTAATTAGTGATTGAAAATGGATTAAAGGATGGAGGTACTTCTCAGCTTGGGGCTTTTGGTGTCCAGACCAAGTGAAAATTTAAATGTGCCTAAGATAAACATATAACTCCCAACCATCCCAAAATATGTGAGATTGTCTCCTGGGATTTTAACAAAGTACCAGAATCCTGCAGATTCAGGATGTGTCCCGAAAAACACTAATCTGTGAAGGGATCTTGAAGGCAGCAGTGGTGAAGATTGTACAATCCGGGCCACCGCATTACTCAGAGATTTCCATGATGGTTTCCATGATGGTGGGGGAGAGGAGTAATATACAGCAATTCATTCTGTACTCTGTGCTGTGTGTTGCACATTTCATAACCGCCTCATTCTATACTCTGCACTATAAGTTCTATTCCACACCACCTCATTCTATACGCTGCTATACGTTCCTTATTCCACACCACCTCATTCTGTACTCTGCACTGTGTGCTCCCTTTGCCACACTACCTCATTCTGTACTCTGCACCATATGTTCCTTATTCCACACTGCCTCATTCTGTACTCTGCACCATATGTTCCTTATTCCACACTGCCTCATTCTGTATTCTGACTTTGCGGCTCCACACCGATTCCCAAAAGTAGTTACTGCACTACTTTTGGTGACTTCGGGGGCGATTGAAATTGACATCTGTGCAGTAAACCGCACAGATGTCTCTGAAAATCGCTTCCAAAGTCGGACTGACATGCGGGTATGAAATAGTGTGAGTTCAGCTGAACTCGCAGGATTTCTAACCTGCTGTCAGTGTGAACCTAGGCTAATGCTGAGAAATACAGGCAGATACTTCTCAATCATGCCATACCATCAGGGAGGCGTGTGATTGGCCCCAAATTTATTCTGCAGCAGGACAACGACCCCAAACATACAGCCAATGTCATTAAGAAATATCTTCAGTGTAAAGAACAAGGAGTCATGAAAGTGATGGTTTGGCCCCCACAGAGCCCTGATCAACATCATGGAGTCTCTCTGGGATTACATGGATAGAAGGATTTAAGGCAGCCAACATCCACAGAAGATCTGTGCTTAGATCTCCGAGATGTTTGGAACAACCTACAGTACCTGCCGAGTTCCTTCAAAAAAGGAAGTGCAAGTCTACCTTAAAGACTTGAGGTTGTTTTGAAGGCAGAGGGTGGTCACCCCAAATATTGATTTGGATTGGATTGCTATCCTGTTAATTGATAAAAAAATACAGCTATTAACACTTCCTCTATGTCTGAAAGCATTTGTTCACACCTGCCTTTGAAAAAAAAAAAAAATAATAATAATAATGTTTTACACAGTAATAGGCGTGTACGCGCACGTGTAGATTTTCTATAATATTTTAACCTGCACGCCCCCCCCCCGTGGGGTGGGTGTGGCTCACTCTGATCAGAGAGTCAATGAGACTTGGCTGATCACAGATCGGAGTAAGGGGACAGCAGATCACGTGATGTAAACAGAGTCGGTTAACAGCTTTTTTTTCCGCTATCAAAAGCCGATCACCATCTGGAGGAAACAGGATATCGGTCCTGCACACTCCAGACCACACAGTGCCCACCAATGCATATCAGCATTGCTAAGCAATGTCCACCAGTGCCACCCATCAGTGTGGCCTCTTTACAAAATACTAAACTAGCAAGAAAAAAAAAGAAGAATTTGGAAATTTTTGCAATATCAACTTCCTTAAATCTTTGCACATTTTCACAACATGTATTACATAATCAATATTACTCTTTTTGCATGGTTTTAAGAGACCAATGTATCACAATGAACTTTTACCTGGTACAGTAGTTGTGATTTCAGCAGAAGTAGAAGTGATGTCAGGCATTGGAACAGGCCTACCATCAATATCTATAGACTGCATTCCCAAAAAATATGACCACGAGCACAACTGTGGCTGCTGGGAGGGCGTATCAGTGATCACGTGCATACCGATACCCTGAAAGGAACAGAAATGTGATGAGAACAGGCAATGTGCAGGAGCTCATTGCAAAAAAAATAAAAATAAAGACGTAAGTAAGTATACACACAGTGTGTATCTCACAAAAGTAAGTACACCCCTCACATTTTTGTAAAGATTTTTTTGTCTTATCTTGTCATGTGACAACACTAAAGAATTGACACTTTGCTACAATATAAAAGTAGTGAGTGTACAGCTTGTATAACAGCGTAAATGTTCTCTCCCCTCAAAATAACACAGCCATTAATGTCTAAACTGCTGGCAACAAAGTGAGTACACCCCTAAGTGAAAATGTCCAAATTGGGCCCAAAGTGTCAATATTTTGTGTGGCCACCATTATTTTCTGGTCAGGCCTTAACCCTCTTGGGCATGGAGTTCACCAGAGGTTCACAGGTTGCCACTGAAGTCCTCTTCCATTCCTCCATGACGACATCACGGAGCTGGTGGATGTTAGAGACCTTGCGCTCCTCCACCTTTCCTTTTAGGATGCCCCACAGATGCTTAATAGGGTTTAGGTCTGCAGACGTGCTTAGCCAGACCATCACCTTTACCCTCAGCTTCTTTAGCAAGGCAGTGGTTGTCTTGGAGGTGTGTTTGGGGTCGTTATGTTGGAAAACTGCCCTGCGGCCCAGTCTCCGGAGGGGGCGGGGGGAATCAAGCTCTGCTTCCGTATGTTACAGTACATGTTGGCATTTATGGTTCCCTCAATAAACTGTAGCTCCCCAGTGACGACAGCACTCATGCAGCCCCAGACCATGACACTCCCACCACCATGCTTTACTGTAGGCAAGACACACTTGTCTTTGTACTCCTCACCTGGTTGCCGCCACACACGTTGACACTATCTGAACCAAATAAGTTTATCTTGGTCTCAGACCACAGGACATGGTTCCAGTAATCCATGTCCTTAGTCTGCTTGTCTTCAGCAAACTGTTTGCGGGCTTTCTTGTGCATCATCTTTAGAAGAGGCTTCTTTCTCGGATGACAGCCATGCAGACCAATTTGATGCAGTGTGTGGCGTATGGTCTGAGTACTGACAGGATGACCCCCCACCTTCAACCTCTGCAGCACTGCTGGCAGCACTCATACCTCTATTTCCCAAAGACAACCTCTGGATATGACGCTGAGCATGTGTACTCTACTCTTTTGGTAGACCATGTCGAGGCCTGTTCTGAGTGGAACCTGTCCTGTTAAACCGCTGTAAGGTCTTGGCCACCATGCTGCAGCTTAGTTTCAGGGTCTTGGCAGTCTTCTTATAGCCTAGGCCATCTTTATGTAGAGCAAGAATTCTTTTTTCAGATCCTCAGAGAGTTCTTTGCCATGAGGTGCCATGTTGAACTTCCAGTGACCAGTATGAGAGTGTGAGAGTGATAACACCAAATTTAACACACCTGCTCCTCATTTACACCTGAAACCTTGTAACACTCACGCGTCACATGACACCGGGGAGGGAAAATGGCTAATTGGGCCCAATTTGGAGATTTACATTTAGGGGTGTACTCACTTTTGTTGCAAGCAGTTTGGACATTAATGGCTGTTTATTGAGTTATTTTGAGGGGAGAGATAATTTACACTGTAATACAAGCTGTACACTCACTACTTTACATATGTAGTACCACACATGTGTCAAATACAAGGCTCGCAGCAATTTCATCTGGCCCTTGCACCCAGGGCTTTTTTTCCCAGGCATTCTGCCACCTCTGGTTCTCTGAAACTGCACAGAACTCTTTACATAGCGCATACCTGAACTCCACATAAAAATCACACTCCTGGTATTTGGGGCCATCTTTAATATTGTTTGGACCCCGGGCAAAACTTTTCTTGGGCCCCCTCCCCCCTTATGCAGTTTTGCTCTCCACCTGCTCTGAGACATACAATAAATTATGGGGCGTACACACGGTCGGACATTTTGGCTACAAAAGTCCGACGGACGCCGACGGACCAAATCCGGCGGACAATCCGATCGTGTGTGGGCTTCCCCAGACTTTCAGCTGACTTTTCCAGTCGCGAATCTGACGGACTTTAGATTTGGAACTTGCTTCAAATCTTTACATCGTAACTCCGCCGGACCCAGAAATCCGCTCATCTGTATGCTAGTCTAACGGACAAAAACTCACGCTAGGGCAGCTATTGGCTACTGGCTATCAACTTCCTTATTTTAGTTTGGTGTACGTCATCACGTACGAATTCGTCGGATTTTTGTGTGATCGTATGTAGGCAAGTCCGCCGCAAGTCCGCCAAAAGTCCGTCAAAAGTTTGTCGGACGGGCTGTCGGACTTTTGTAGCCGAAAAGTCAGACCGCGTGTATGCCCCATAACAGCTAGACTCAAAATCAGTTTACTGTATCAGATCAGGCAGCTATTGCGATTATTTGTCAGAGGTTACAGTGTATCATTACTGCTCACTGACTGGTTGCTAGAGATTAAGGATGAGCCGAACACCCCCCTGTTCGGTTCGCACCAGAACATGCGAACAGGAAAAAAGTTTGTTCGAACACGCGAACACCGTTAAAGTCTATGGGACACGAACATGAATAATCAAAAGTGCTAATTTTAAAGGCTTATATGCAAGTTATTGTCATAAAAAGTGTTTGGGGACCTGGGTCCTGCCCCAGGGGACATGGATCAATGCAAAAAAAAGTTTTAAAAACGTCAGTTTTTTCAGGAGCAGTGATTTTAATAATGCTTAAAGTCAAACAATAAAAGTGTAATATCCCTTTAAATTTCGTAGCTGGGGGGTGTCTATAGTATGCCTGTAAAGGGGCGCATGTTTCCCGTGTTTAGAACAGTCTGATAGCAAAATGACATTTCGAAGGAAAAAACCCATTTAAAACAACTCGAGACTATTGCATTGCCAACAATACACATAGAAGTTCATTGATAAAAACGGCATGGGAATTCCCCACAGGGAAACCCCTAACCAAAATTTAAAAAAAAAAAATGACGTGGGAGTCCCCCTAAATTCCATACCAGGCCCTTTAGGTCTGGTATGGATATTAAGGGGAACCCCGCCCAAAATGTAAAAAAAAATGACGTGGGGTTCCCCTAAATTCCATACCAGACACTTCAGGTCTGGTATGGATTTTAAGGGGAACCCCGCGCCAAAAAAACCCAAAAAAAACGGCGTGGGGTCCCCCCAAAAATCCATACCAGACCCTTATCCGAGCACGCAACCTGGCAGGCCACATGAAAAGAGGGGGGAAATGAGAGTGCGCCCCCCCCTCCTGAACCGTACCAGGCCACATGCCCTCAACATTGGGAGGGTGCTTTGGGGTAGCCCCCCAAAACACCTTGTTCCCATGTTGATGAGGACAAGGGCCTCATCCCCACAACCCTGGCCGGTGGTTGTGGGGGTCTGTGGGCGGGGGGCTTATCGGAATCTGGAAGCCCCTTTAACAAGGGGACCCCCAGATTCCGCCCCCCCCTGTGTGAAATGGTAAGGGGGTACTTACCCCTACCATTTCACTAAAAAACTGTCAAAAATGTTAAAAATGACAAGAGACAGTTTTTGACAATTCCTTTATTTAAATGCTTCTTCTTTCTTCTATCTTCCTTCATCTTCTTCTTCTGGTTCTTCTGGCTCTTCTGGTTCTTACTCCGGCGTTCTCGTCCAGCATCTCCTCCGTGGTGTCTTCTATCTTCTTCTCCTCGGGCCGCTCCGCACCCATGGCATGGGGGGAGGCTCCCACTCTTCTCTTCATCTTCTTCTTCATCTTCTTCTCTTCTTCCTTCTTCTCTTCTTCATTTTCTTCTCCGGGCCGCTCTGCACCCATGCTGGCATGGAGGGAGGCTCCCGCTGTGTGACGGCGTCTCTTCGTCTGACGGTTCTTAAATAACGGGGGGCAGGGCCACCCGGTGACCCTGCCCCCTCTGACGCATGGTGACTTGACGGGACTTCCCTGTGATGTCACGGAGAATGCCACAGGGAAGTCCCGTCATGTCCCGTGCGTCAGAGGGGGGCAGGGTCACCGGGTGGCCCCGCCCCCGTTATTTAAGAACCGTCAGACGAGGAGATGCCGTCACACAGCGGAAGCCTCCCTCCATGCCAGCATGGGTGCGGAGCGGCCCGGAGAAGAAAATGAAGAAGAGAAGAAGAGAAAAAGGAAGAAGAGAAGAAGAAGATGAAGAGAAGAGCGGAAGCCTCCCCCATGCCATGGGTGCGGAGTGGCCCGAGTAGAAGAAGATAGAAGATGCTGCGAAGGAGATGCTGGACGAGAACGCCAGAGGAAGAACCAGAAGAACCAGAAGATGAAGGAAGATAGAAGAAGCATTTAAATAAAGGAATTGTCAAAAACTGTCTGTCATTTTTAACATTTTTGACAGTTTTTTAGTGAAATGGTAGGGGTAAGTAACCCCTTACCATTTCACACAGGGGGCCGGGATCTGGGGGTCCCCTTGTTAAAGGGGGCTTCCAGATTCCGATAAGCCCCCCGCCTGCAGACCCCCACAACCACCGGCCAGGGTTGTGGGGATGAGGCCCTTGTCCTCATCAACATGGGGACAAGGTCTTTTGGGGGGCTACCCCAAAGCACCCTCCCAATGTTGAGGGCATGTGGCCTGGTACGGTTCAGGAGGGGGGGCCGCACTCTCGTCCCCCCCTCTTTTCCTGCGGCCTGCCAGGTTGCGTGCTCGGATAAGGGTCTGGTATGGATTTTTGGGGGGACCCCATGCTGTTTTTTTGTTTTTTTTTTTGGCGCGGGGTTCCCCTTAAAATCCATACCAGACCTGAGGGGTCTGGTATGGAATTTAGGGGAAACCCCACGTCATTTTTTTTTTAAATTTTGGCTGGGGTTCCCCTTAATATCCACACCAGACCTGAAGGGCCTTGTATGGAATTTAGGGGGACTCCCACGTCATTTTTTTTTTTTTAATTTTGGTTCGGGGGTTGCCCTGTGGGGAATTCCCATGCCATTTTTATCAATGAACTTCTATGTGTATTGTCGGCAATGCAATAGCCGCGGGTAGTTTTAAATGGGTTTTTTCCTTCGAAATGTCATTTTGCTGTCAGACTGTTCTAAACACAGGAAACATGCGCCCCTTTACAGGCATACTATAGACACCCCCCAGCTACGAAATTTAAAGGGATATTACACTTTTATTGTTTGACTTTAAGCATTATTAAAATCACTGCTCCTGAAAAAACGGCCGTTTTTAAAACTTTTTTTTGCATTGATCCATGTCCCCTGGGGCAGGACCCAGGTCCCCAAACACTTTTTATGACAATAACTTGCATATAAGCCTTTAAAATTATCACTTTTGATTTCTCCCATAGACTTTTAAAGGGTGTTCCGCGGCATTCGAATTTGCCGCGAACACCCCAAATTGTTCGCTGTTCGGCCAACTTGCGAACAGCCAATGTTCGAGTCGAACATGAGTTCGACTCGAACTCGAAGCTCATCCCTACTAGAGATTACAGCACACATTACGGCTCACTGATTAGTGGCTAGAGGTTACAGCACATGATTTCTGTTTGTTGATTGGTTGCTCGAAATTACTGTGGATATGACCTTAGAGGGGCATAATATACATATCAATGCCGCCGACCGCTGCTATTTACATATGAATGCCGTCGCTATTTACATATGAATGCTAGTAATTTACATGTAAACACAGGGTCTGGTGGTGAGTCATCTGTACACAATAGAGCAGAGCTGGGCAGCATTAGTAGCAGCACTCCACACTGAGATATTGGAACACAGCACAGGACTAAAACCTCAAGGGACAAGGGAATTTTAACCAGGATAGTTGTCAAGTATGAGGCAGCTACTTTGGGCCCCACAACAATGACAGGGCCCAGGGCAGCTGCCCCTTTTGCCCTGCCTTAAAAACGGCCCTGCTGGTATTTCTCCTTTAAGATGTCACAGATCGGCTGCGGTCCTGATCTGTGTCATACCTGTTTCTGCTGTAGGTCGGCTGGTTCCTGTTCCACAGCTTGTGTTCAGCTCTTGCTGCACTCAGCAGTTATGGGTGTCGCCAACTTCACCTGTTGTCTTTACATACTTTCTTCCTACTACTTCTTGTCCAGCCTCCCATGTGCTTCTCTATTTAAATTCAACTCAGACCAGTTTCTGGTTGCTTGAGCAACACTTGTTTCTGAGCTCCCTTTGTGTAACCTGCTTTAACCTGACCTCTCATGAACTGATCACTTGTGTACCGACTCGGCTAACTCTCCTGATTATGTTGTCTGCTGCCCGCCCTGACCTTGGCTCGCTATCTGGCTCTCCTTTGCCTGATCCATCCGTGTCCAACAGTGTCTTCTGGTACTCCCCTAGCGAGCAGGGTGAACCTGGGGGTCGTGACCTGGCGTCAGTATGCAGCTAAGCCCAAACTCTCGTGAGGGGGTCCCTGGCAGAATACTGGCTGGCCCTTAGACTCCACGCCCTGGGGGATCCCGTGTCACCTGCTCGCTTGTGGGCTCACAGGAGTAGTACCTTGACATAAGATCCTACCACTGTTAGTGCAATTTGACCACACCCTGTTTGGTGTGGTTCAATGGGGGGGCCGTGGTCGAGTTCCTGCACCCATTCTCTAAAAAGAATAGCCCTGAACAAATGTTATATATAGTCCTATAGATACAATCAGGCCCTTTGAGGGCAATCATAATGCTGATGCAGCCCAGGATGAAATGAAGTTTGACACCTGTGTGTAACTGTTTGAGGATGTAGGCTTGTGGACCATGAGCAATGAATACTTACACTAAAAACCTTACTGACATCTTCTTCCTCAGGGAAGCCAACAGGTTGCCAATAAGTGCCATTGACCAGGATCTGTTTATCATTATCAATACAGGGTGGCTGAGGAGGCTCTACATTGAATCCTGCTGCATAGTATCCATTCAGGCTAGTATACTGAAGAGCTTTATACACCTGTAACAATAGGATAGAATTACATTCAGGCCAAGATTAAAGTGATGTAAAGTCTTGTTTTTGCACCCCCTATTAAAACAAGCATGTTATACTTACCTGCCCTGTATAATGGATTAGCACAGAGCACCCCTGATCCTCTTCTCAGGTCCCTCTTCTGGCCCCTTCCTCCTGTTGAGTGCCCCCACAGCAAGCAGCTTGCTATGGGGGCACTCAAGCCGAGTCACATTGTGTCCATTCAGACATGGAGCCCCAACCCGGCCCCCTATACCCCCCCCCCACGATTGGCTAGCTCACTTTGAACAGCAGCGGAAGCTATTGGCACCACTTCTGTGTCTCAGCCAATCAGGAATGAGAATCTCAAACAGCTGAGACACTAGTGGACATCACTGCACAGAGCGGGACCCCAGGTGAGAGTTAGGGGGGCTGGCTGCTGCACTCAGGCTTTTTATCTTCATGCATAGAATGCATGAAGATGAAAAAACCTTCTGCCTTTACAACCCCTTTAAATTGTATGTGTAGTGCTGACCCTTTGGCTGGTCCCGCTATCGTCACAGGTTCTTTCCCACCAGTGTAACAGCAGTCAGGCACACAACAGCATCCACACTTCTGGCTAAGTGAATAGTCTAGGGTTTTTTTTTTTTAGTTTATTGCTGGATAACTTATATAGGACAGAGGGAGTTGTGGGGTACTCCAGAATGTTGAATAAGAGGACTCCCTTTCTTCTGCAGCTAATCCTTAGAAGTAAAAAAAAAAAGTCCTTTAGCAATAGCTTTGGGAATGGACAGCACTGGGACACCATAAATAATGTTCCAGGATAGGCAAGCTTCAGTCTCTGTGCAACGGAGGGGGGTGTAACAGCTACCATCACCCAGATCCCACCCTCAGGTCTATACTCGCAAGTCCTTGTGTACTTGAATGCCTCCCTCAGATCCAGGCAGACAGTTACTTGGATTGGATTCCCAGACTAAATCCTAGATGAAGTCCCCCTTCTTTAGTCTGAAGTCTCAGAAGTAGGGCCCCCAACTATAACTTAACTGGGGCCTTGCCGAGTTATTAATAGAGGTGCTGGGATGTCTGAGAGGAGAGTATCCCTCCAGGCTGGGTTCTCCTCTACTGGACAGGAACATTCACTGACCCAGACTATTTTCTCTCCAGTCACCTGAGCACGCCTCTCCAGGGATTGTCTGGGACCTCAAATATTCAGACTGTTCACTTAGACTGCTCCACTCCTATGGTCTGGAGCTTCCCAGAAAGCAGGGGGAAGCAATCAAGCCTGCAGCTTCACTCTCCCCCCCCACCCCCCAATTTACTGACCCCAGCAACAATTGCTAATATTGGTTAAGTGGGACCTGTATGTTTTATACACAGAGTATAAACACAACCATTTGTGGGCTCACTCTGAATGTTCCAGATCATGCTCACAGCAGCCTTAGGAAATGATTTGTTGGGAAATCCTCTCTGCACACATAACTCATGTAAAGAGGACTGTGGATAAAAAGTTAACAAAAAAACTCTATAGCTTTTTTATGTCCCATTTTCATGTATTTTTATGTCTTGTAATAAAATGCATCAGATTATTATTCATTAGAATTTTGACCTCCAGTAGCAGTTTCTGGTCACTGCAACTTGTTTACAATGTCCTTTTGGCATCTTCCTCTTTCCTCCCCTTCAATTTAGCGCTAGTTAGTTTAGTCCTAGCTAGACCCTAGAGATGGAAGAGAGGGCTGTGAGAAGCACAAGTCCTTATTAAAATCAATGTAAAACAGCTAGTGTTGGATGCTGGTGACCGACCCGTCTGAGAATTCCGAGTTCATATCCTTTTTCTCTCCCTTCCTCCATTGTCCACCCCCATGTTTTTGTTTTTCCTTTTTTCTTCCTCTTTTTGCTTGGTTACTCTATGCTCCTTGGGTGCATAAACTATACTGCACCATTATCAGGGACTTATGCCCCGTACACACTGTCGGATTTTCTGACGGAAAATGTGTGATAGGACCTTGTTGTCAGAAATTCCGACCATGTGTAGGCTCCATCACACATTTTCCATCGGATTTTCCGACACACAAAGTTTGAGAGCAGGATATAAAATTTTCCGACAACAAAATCTGTTGTCGGAAATTCCGATCGTGTGTACACAAATCCGACGGACAAAGTGCCATGCATGCTCAGAATAAATAAAGAGATGAAAGCTATTGGCCACTGCCCCGTTTATAGTCCCGACGTACGTGTTTTACGTCACCGCGTTTAGAACGATTGGATTTTCTGACAACTTTGTGTGACCATGTGTATGCAAGACAAGTTTGAGCCAACATCTGTCGGAAAAAATCCATGGATTTTGTTGTCGGAATGTCCGAACAAAGTCCGACCGTGTGTACGGGGCATTAGTCTGTCCAGGTTTGACATGGATATCCATGTGGATTTTACCATGACTTTGTTTCTCATTTGTTCAAAATCTTTAGATTTAACTATTGCTATGGATTTCCTGTGTTTAACACTGTATGAAACGTTATATTGATTTATGATGTTGTTATCCCAAGCCAGTGTGTGCAGATCAAATGCTTTATGGTTCTTCCTTTAAATTGAATTAAAGAATTGATCCAGAAAAAATAAAAAATAAAGTGGGTCTTTGTGCTTTGTGTCTGTTTGGCTAAAGTTAATATTCTTCATGGTCCCGATTGGGGCTCATGTGATCAGCCAGACAGAATTAAAAAAAATATATATTTTATATATATATATATATATATATATATATATATATATATATATATATATATATATATATATATATATATATATATATATACACACACACACATATGCATAATTTTTCTATGATAATTCTCAATCTCATAATACAGACACAAACACATACACATACACACACACACACACTGAAACACATGTTGCTAGGAACTCTCGCCATAGACAATTAGGATCTGTATTCATTACAAGGAAAAAATAAAAAACAAAACCCACAGACAGAAGGTTTGCTTTTGAGAAATCTGCTGTATTCTTTAGAGGCCAATAAAGCATAGATTGTTTACTCAACTCAAGGAAATGGTGTTCAGCGCACACATTAGTTGATCTAGTGCATATATGGCACCAGTAAACAGTCTACATAGTATTCTGAAGTCATACAAGCCTTAGCAGCCTCCCCTAAATAAGCAGTAGGGTATAAAATCATTAAACTGCATCTCACATGCAAGTATGAAGAGCATGACTCTTCAGCAGAGAATGGCTTTTAATCAAACACAACGTCTAAGGCCAACACCTCAACCACATCAATATCTTACCGTCTCAGCAGAAAGGGCTTGCCATGCATCAAGAAGCAGGAGGCTTGAATCAAAGACACGGATGAGGCAGGAAGAGGCTGAGGTTGTTTTCACTTTCAAGCCAACAAGAGAGCCAGGGGTTTCTGTTGCTGATGTGAAGTTAGCAGAAACCTGGAGGAGAGCAATTACATTGTATAAATAGCAGGTAATGCTGTGTTTTTCACAGCTGTGGTTAGGCACAATGTTTCCCAGCATATATGATTCAACAATTTTTACATTTTTCTTAAAGAGATTGTTATGGAAAGTATGAAAGCTGACAACTGCTTTTGTTTCAAGTCTTTGAATTTTTGACCTAAACAGTGATAAAGAAATTCTAAACCAGTCAGTCTCAACCAGGGTTCCATGGAATCCTAAGGTTCCTCGAGAGGTTGCTAGAGGTTCCTTAAGGTTGATCCTTGAGGGTTGATTGATCTTCCATTTCTTGGTGCCTGCATAATTCCTGGGCCAACACCACTTGACAAAGCTAAGAGCAGGACACCACTTAAAATTTTTAGCTGTTTGTAATAGTGGCATTCTGACCACCACTGACCCCCAATGAGTTTGTTTTAGCAAGGATTCATCAAGACCTGAAGTTATAGGGGTTATTCTGGGGTAAAAATGTTGAGAAAGGCTGTTTCTAAACACTTATTTACAGCACATTTGATCCACTTCTAAGAGTATTGAAGCCACACAAGACAGGCAGCTAGTTTCTTCTTCTTCAAAAAAAAAAAAAGGGAAATGCAGGTGCAGCCCCCTCAAGATAAAAAAGACATTGTGTACCTCACATAAAATACTATCTTCATAACACCTAAAACATCACACAATACATGCTGTGCATTTAATTTAACTCCAAGGCTGCATTCACACCTGAGCGTTTTCAGCTCATAAAACACCTGAAAAAACGCTTGAAAAACGCCAAACAAGCAAAATCCCATTCATTTCAATAGCACATGTTCACATCTTAGCATTTTGTCCCATGAAGCAAAATGCCTGAAGCTCAAAAAAGTACATGAGCTTCTTTTTGGGCAGATTACAGGCGTTTTCTGCTTTTTACATTGTGACCTTCTGACCTGTACAAAATTGCGGCAAAAAGCGTGCAACTTTCTGCCTGAAAACAAAACGTTCAGGTGTGAATGCAGCCTAAATGAGGTGCCTGAGAGGAGAACATACTGTATGGTCCAGTAAAAGGCTGTACCCCTATCAATCATTTCATGTTGACACATCAAAAGGTATTTCCCCCTAAAGCTATAGATAACACACATCTATCTCTAAGGGCCTATTCACACTTGTCCAAATGCAAGAGTTTTGCTGCATGAAAATGCATATTGCATAGAAATTCCATTGGTTCATAGCTACAGTTTAGCATGAAAGGAAAAAAAAGGGCAACTATGAGCCTATTCACATCCATACATGTGAATTACCATATGGTACATGTAAATGGAACAGGGTAAATCCAGCTTAATGTAAAAGCAAGATACACCAGCTACAACCAATAAATTATTTCTGTATGCTGCCATTTTGAAAGCTCCTATATGCAGTCCAGGACCTGACAATGGTCCACATGACCCTTCTCCTGGACACAAATAAAAAGGTAGAGCTGAACACGTCCATTCAGGCCACATGACAAATCTGCCATCAACCATACACGTTTTAGGAGTTCTGAGGCCATATCTTCTACATATTGTAGACAACGTTTCCATATACCTGGTTTTTGAAGCATTTCTCCAAATTGAGATTAATGGCATCTCCCACCATCTCATCCTTCAGCATGTACTGTATGGCATATTGAACAGTAGGGACATGATCAGGAAATGCTGTGTAGGTTAGGTTGAATTCTCCTTGAAGAGCTGAGAGTAAAGCACAATGTAATTAGTTGGGTTTATACATAAAAAAGACCGCACTTTCACCACCTCTTGCTTGTAAGGGACAGAGCTGCTAGCCTAAAGTTTTGGTAAAACCAACATAAATTTAAACGCTCTATTGAAGGCAGCTCTTTCACAAGGGGAGGAATCTACTTTGCTCAGCAGGGGATCTGTCCATTGATCAGAGCAAACCATGGTGATAAGAGGTCCGTGTCCGGTCAGTGTATACAGAGCGGATATGGACTGTGCCCCCTCTGCTATATGGACCGGCGGGTGTAAATGGACTTCTCCTGTCTCCTCCATTTACACCTGACTGCCCTCTTCTCCAATCGGCTTCGAAGGTTGATGGATACAGCTTTTATAGTGGACCAGATTGGATTGAAGTTAGACAGGTGTCCATTGACGCCTGCTGGTCCATAGGGCTGAATGGAGGGTCTGGTCGGGTCCGCCTGAAAGACTGAAAGGGGCCTGAATCACTATCTGGAAAAATTGGTGATTAAAACACAATGAACATATACATTCAAACTGTAAACACCTGAGCCCAAAAGATAGTGACATACATAAACCAAAGTGCACATGCCTTTAAATTCCCACAACATTTCAATCAGTGCAGAAAAAAGTCCCAACACTCCAATGTAAAAATCCAGTTAAATAAAAGTGTGAACAACTGGTTACAGTGCACACTCCTCCATTGTGAAATCTTCCACCGTTCCTCCCTGCCCGATTATAAGTAAACGTGCGGTGACGTCATCAGGTACGGCGGATTGTGCCGATCTCTGCTGGATGTCAGCTGAAACATTTTTAAAGCTCTATGGCATTTTGGTGAGCCTTTACCTATATTTATTTAGGCATGGAAGAATGGTGGAAGATTTCCTAGTGAAGTGCACTGTAACTTGTTTACTATTACATTGGACTTTTGCATTTGAGTGTTAGGACTTTTTTTGCACTGATTGAAATAGTGTGGGCATTTAAAGGCAGGTGCACTTTAGTTTATGTCACCATCTTTTGGGTTCACGCGTTCACAGTTTTGATTAAAGATTTTTTGATGTTCATTATAGTGTTCGTCACAACATTTAACCGCTTGCTTCCCAAGCCTATTCTGACACTTCTCTCCTACATGTAAAAGTAATTTGCTAGAAAATAATTTAGAACCCCAAAACATTATACAGTGGGCAGAACTGCTCAAGTTCAGTTAAATTAGATGGTGACCGTTTGTGGACTGCAGTCTTCAAGTCATTCCACAGATTTTCAATGGGGTTCAAGTCTGGACTCTGACTAGGCCATTCAGGGACATTCACCTTTTTCTCCGTCAACCACTGTGTGGTCATTGTTGCTGTGTGCTTTGGATCATTGTCATGTTGGAAGGTAAACCTTCTTCCCATTAACAACTTTCTGGTAGAGGGCAGCAGATTGTCCTCAAGAATTTGCTGCAGAACAACAACCCTATAACAGGATATAACCACCTCCATGCTTTCCTGTAAGATGGTGTTATTTGGAAGGTGAGCTGTATTGGATTTCTGACAGCTGAATTATGTGGCTCTCATGAAAGTGCTCCCAGAAGCTAATTAGCCAATGGATCGCTTTCAGAAGCAGGAGGGGTCCACTCCTAACGCTCGCCAGTGTTTCTCAGGCTTACCAGTTTTACCGCCACTCCTGAGAAATGATCCTACAGCTCGAATTGCTGGCCATAGAAGTGACCAGATAGTCTCTGATCACCTCTACGATCTTAGAGGACTGCTCATATCTTTATTGACCTTGCTTTGTGCACTGGTCCAAATCATTTGGTGGAGTGGGGGGATTATGCTGTGGAGTTGTTTTTCGGGGTTTAGGCTTGGCCCCTTAGTTCCAGTGAAGGGAACTCTTAAATGACTGTGCACCAGCGCACAAACAAGGTCCATAAAGACATGGATGAGCGAGTTTGGGGTGGAGGAACTTGACTGGTCTGCACAGAGTCCTGACCTCAACATGATAGAACACCTTTGGGATGAATTAGAGCGGAGACGGCGAGCCAGGCCTTTTCGTCCAACATCAGTGTCCGACCTCACAAATGCGCTTCTGGAAGAATGGTCAAACATTCCCATAGACACACTCCTAAACCTTGTGGACGGCCTTCCCAGAAGAGTTGAAGCTGTTATAGCTGCAAATGGTGGGCCAACTCAATGTTGAACCCTACGAACTAAGTCTGAGATGCAATTGAAGTTCGTGTGTAAAGGCAGGTGTCTCAATACTTTTGTTAATAGTGTATTTCTCACTTGTAGGAGGCAGGCAAGGGTTTTTGCCTTATAAAAATACTAGCTGCTTTTAACAGCTCTTCAGATTAATCACCTTCAAATGACCATGACTATAGGGAATTAGACAGCATGGTAGTACACAATAAACAGCTTGGCACATTTGACAAGGGTAGAGACGCCTGGCATTCTAAACTTACATTGTGACACGTCTACAGAATGTTCACCAGATTCCATAATCTTTGCTCTTGCAATGACCTGCGACACAGTAAAAGTAATCAAATGAGTGTACTATAGATTGTTAAAATATAAATGTATGGCACATGATAGATTACAATAAAAAAAAAAAAAATAAACACATTCAACCAACCAATACATCCTAAACCAAACCTGGTTTAAAGAGCAAATGGCAAAAAAAAAAAAAAAAAAAAAAAGGAAAGGAAAAAGAAGGGAAGTGTTCTAGTGTTGTAAACTTACACTTTGCATTACAATACGAGTCCAGTTAAATGTAACTCCTTGATGTCTAGTATATTGCACGAGAATTGATTGTAGTAAAGGACAGAAACACCATTTTTTTAATCACAACTACACTGCATAAATAGTCTATCAACATCTACAGGAGGTAGGTTAGGTAATGCAATTTAAATGTACTAAAATGTTTGCATTATATATGGCTCTCCTGGAGCTTCAATGTCAGATCTTACAGCTCAATGATCTCCATACAAAAAAAACACCACACCACACACACACGGGTTTGTAGTAGAACTCCATCCTGAAACCATCTATCCAGAGACTAACTTATTGTTAGGGTAGATCCTGCCATAGATACCCCTTCAGGGCATCATTGTGTAACTGGCAATATTTTGCATTCTTGTATTATCCTAGGCCCATCATATGTCCAAGAACCCTATAACACTTTCTAGAGTCCTCCATATGCTTACCATGTAGACAAATTTGATGGTGGTTTCTCCTGCAGCCAGAGCATCTTTGCCAAATGTGTACTGAACCCGGATGTTGTGTGTTTTACCACACTGCAGATCTTCTTTGGGGCCCTGAAGCTGCACAAAGCTAGCAGTGCGAGAGAAGAATCGGCTGACAGATCGATAATCATTGGCGTAAGTGGGCACAATCCAGTTGCCATCATAGCATTGTTCTTGGTTCTTGTAAATCAGCTGTTGAGTAACAGACCAAAGACAAAAATGAATTCCAATACATCTTAGCCGACACTGAAGTATTAGGGCAACCTATTCAGCTTTGTCATTTTCAAAATTGCCAATATTTATTCAGCACCAACCTACTATTCTGCTTCTTTAAAGTCCAATGCTATTTCATGGTTTGTTTGTTTTTATGAATAGAAAGTGCATAGGCAGGTACCTAAAAAGGTCAAATTTGAGTGTTGCACTTAGAAGTTACCATTTAGTGATGAGTTTGCCCGTCAGGAAAACATTGCCCAAGCCTATGCGCAAAGGCATGCGCATTGCACGCAAAATAGCCCATAGTACCATGCACAGAGTTAGGACCCTGCACACATCTACACGAGCACTTGCATGTGAGCATTAGCATACTGCATGTGCTCCTGAGCGTGCATGTTTGATGGATCTTGGCTCCCACTAACCTATTTAAAGCCCTATATGCTTCTGCACCATCAGCTCCTACCACTTGTGACCTGATCCTGTGTACATCCATATCCCAACCTGGCTGGTTTACCCTGCTTGTTCCTGAACCTCTGTTGCCAACTCTGGTTGTGACCCAACCTTTATTCCTGTCTGCTGTTCCAGTACCTCCTTTGTTCACTTGATACTAACCCTGGCCATGTTCTGACTCCGTTCTTTGCTGTTCTTCTGCTGCCCGGTTGTTGCTGCTCTGTCCATCTGACTACACTTCTGGGATCCTGCATCTGCCTGCTGTCTACTTGCTCACGTCAGTTCCGCATCAACTACCAAGGTATTCTAAAATGGATCTCCTACAAGCAGCCGTGCCACTTTGCACCCTGTTATACCCAGTCATCTTCCCCAAGTGAAACAGGACAAGGAGGTATAAGGGCAGCTCTCTTGTCAACCCTGCCTTAACCAGGTATGTGACACTGCTGTTTGGACTGTGGTGCTTCCTATAACAGGGGTAATTAAGCACAAAGGGGTTGGGCCAGTAGGTGGGCATTGATTGGTCATGGGAATGACAATACACAAGGAGATGTAGAGTTACACCTAGTGGGGTTACCCTTTGGCGGTACCCTGAATCAGGACAACGAACAATGTTACCATCACTTGGCAATCACCACAAGCTAAGAAGGCATGAGGTGCTGGTTAAGTGAATTCTCTGGTCTGGTTTACTGTGAACAGAGAGGGAAAGCAAGATCCTACAATGAATGGGAACAGGGAACGAAGTGTAAACATCCATGTTAACCTTCTGGGTGATGGAAATTTAAGGAGGTAAAAGGAAGGAGTACCAGCCAGTTTGGGAGTGAAGGACGGTGATGGAGGTTGTTTTGGGGGGGGGGGGGGACTGGTGGCTGCGTGGTCTACCTTTGCAAGCAGCAGGGATCCTATGATAGGAGGGTTCTGCAAAGCAGCAGGCCCTAGGGACATTGGGCTGAAGAGTAAAAAAAAGTGTAAAGCTGATAGACGTTACATATTTCCTTAGAGTTGTCTGACAATATTTAACGCCTCCAAGTCTTGGTTAAGGGTCCGAACAGACAAATTTGCACATATTGAATACAACCCTAAAAACGTAAACTCATGTATCTGATTAAATAAATGTGTATAAGAACTAGTAGAGAGAAATTATTGTTCTATGCCATGTTCCTCAAAAATGACATTGTAGTCAGTGTGGGGCTAGGTGTAACCGGTAAGGGAAATTAGGTTATCCTTTCGGTGTGGGGCCCAGTGTAGTACAGTAGAATATGCCAAGTTTGGAGTGGAGTGGTCTAGGCAACTGCCTTTTAAGCCATTATGTGGCCCATTTATTATAAAATAAATCTGTCTCTTTAGTGAGCTGATGCCCATGGCGACCAAATGTCTTCCTCTATTCTGAAATGTGAAAAAAGATCCCAATTGGTCAACATGACAGAGAGCTCACTTTTTGCACTTAAAGTGTTAGGTTTTTTATTTTGGAGGGGGGGAGAAATTAAAAACACTTGTGTCACTATGCAAGCAGAGGTTCTTGAGTTCCCATTAGGGACCCTAACTGAATGGTGCTTGCATGTGCTGTCTGCATTAATGTAGGGTCCTTTAGATGCTAAGGTTTCCTACAGAGCAGAAGACACACTGGGTGGTTAATTGGCTTCTGACTAACTAGGTGCAATGCTTGTCTGTATTCTTACAATAGAATGTTAGACTTACTGAACAGAGTTACATAGAATTATCCTGAACTGCTGCAGAATGGTTTGGCTATAAATACATGTTGTGCCCTCTACTTTAGAGTAGGTGCTATAGTGTAGTTTGGTAGTACAGGATCTAGTTACGAGTAAATTTGGCCAGGCTTATGGTCTTTTTCTAGGCCTGGTTGTTTTGACTCAGATGTGGAAGTGTCAGAATAGAGGGGGGTGTGGCCACCTACACTTAGGCTCAGAGATACCTCCTCTGCCTGATGGTGAATTGTTCTGAGAAAGGAGAGGATGGGCTGAGATCTGAGTGGCAGGAAACTCATATGAGAGTTCTGACTAATCGTTAATTTTCTTGGTTGAGGGGAGGTCTCTCATATAGGGGGGGTCACATGCTTGGGGGAGACAGGAGAGTGAGGGGCCCAAGGAAGAGGAGAGCGAGGGGCCCGAGGAGGAGGAGGGCCTGGGGCCCTGAAGGAGGAGAGCCTTGAGAAATGCTCTCAAGGAGACTCCAGGGTGGACGTCTGGAGTGCAGCGGAGCCAGCATGTAGCGCTGAGGAACGTGCTGGGCATTCCCATGTGGAGATGTGCCGGGCGAACGTGGAGGAAGTAGGAATAAAGCGGAAGAAGTAGACCGGAGAATAGACTTTCTGTGACCAGCAAAACAGACTGTCGATTGTGGAAAACAGGTCAGTGTGATTCAGAGAAACAAGTGCAGGAGCCATAATAACAGTAACTTCCAAGGACTGAGGGGCGTTAGTATGCGGGTCATGGAAATAGGCGGTGAAGGCCTGTGACTTAGCAGTAATACTCCAAAGGAATTCTATCAGTCAAACAGAGTGAATTACTCAGAGTAATGACTTTCTGTTCAACTTGTTAGTTCTTCATAAGGGAAAGTCCATTAACAAAAGCTACAGCTATGGATGATACCCTTGCAAAGTGGGATCTGGCGGAGCATCTCATATCTACCTATGAATAACCCCAGACTATCCCCACGAATAAAGAGTGATAAAACTTAAACATTGACTGTTTGGTGTCGTTTGCTTGGTGATGGGAGATCGGGAGCGGAGTGATTGGCAAATGTATGTGAACAAACCAGCAGCCCCTATGGGGGTACCGCTACATACATGAACTAAACAACTTAGGTGTCCTTTTATGAAAGTGCGGTAAAATACCGCTTTTCAGTTCTCAGGCATTCTCAGAGGAGATCGCTCTCCTCTGAGTGCCTGTTTATGAAAGTGTGTAGATCGCTTCTCATGTTGAGTTGGGGAGCGATCTACAAACGCCGGGAACTCCTGAGAATGGCTCCTCTCACTGTAATCTCGTGTGATATAGCGGGATTACAGTATGAGGAACCATAAAATACAAAGTGTAACACGAATCAGCACACATTATTCCCCAACGTATTAATAAAATAATAAAGATAAATTCCCCCTACACAATATACATTAACCTAATTATAAAAAAAACATTGTTTTTATCAATATTTAAAGATCATACATGTTCCTATTTAAATGTGAATGGTGTATAGTAAATTAATGTAATGCACATATGTAATGCAGCTATACACCATTCATATAAATGCAAAATACATTTATAATCATTAAAAAAATAATTTTAATAAAGTATACAAGTATAAATATTTATTAATAAATTAAAATAAAATATATTTCATTATAGATAAACATAAAAATTGATAAACTGGTGCGATGCGAGAACACTGCGAATCCACTGCGGGTTCCCGCATCGCACCGACTCGCATGTCAGTTCACACTGCCATATGCGAATCGCTGGGGAGTGTCAATACATTGTTAAGGACACCCCCAGATCAGCTTGCATATCGCACTGCGAACTGACAGTTCGGACATGAATCGGATCGCATATGTGTGAACACACATGCGATCCGATTCTGGTCCGAACAGAAAAAAGGGTCCTGTGCGTGTTTGCACCGAATGCGGTGCGATATCAGCCATACTATCTGTACAGCTGATATCGCACCGCACAGACATCGCATGTAATGTGAATGGCAGTGTGCTGCAAATAACATGCGATGCCTGTGCGATGTCCGGCATCACACAAGTGTGAACTGGGCCTAAAAGTTAACACCCCCAAATCAGTTCGCATATCGCAGTGCGATCTGCAAACTCGGACAGTAATCAAATCACATGGGTGTGAACACCCATGCAATCCGATTCTGCTGTGGACCAAAAAAAGGGTCCTGTAAGAGTTTGGTCCGAGGGCAATGCAAATTTAGCAATACTATCTGTATGGCTGAAATCGCATCGCACAGAGATCGGATGTGATTTTGCAGTGCGGTGCGAATCACATCCGATCTCGGACACCGCAGCAGTGGGAACTGGCCCTAAATCATATTGCATTTGCACCAAAATGGTACAGGACCCTTTATTTGGTCCGCACTGGAATCGGATCGCATGGGTGTGAACACCCATGCGATCCGATTCCTGCACCATTACATAGTTCGCACTGCGATCTGTGAAATGATCTGGGGGTGTTATTAACTTTACATTGACACCCGCAGTGGTGCGCAGATGTCAATGTAGGTGCGATGTGAAAACCCGCACAGGAATCACGCTGGTTCACGCATCGCACAAGTGTGAACCCAGCCAGAGACGTGAACATCTAAAAAAAAAAAAAATATATATATATAGCTATATATAGATACATATATATATATATATATATATATATATGTGTATCTATACATACATACATACATACATACATACATACATACATACATACATATATATATATATATATATATATATATATATATATATATATACACACTATAAATTCCTATCCTGCTGGTTTTGGGGTGTGTAATGGTGGGGAAGGTGTGCTCTGACTGTTTGGTGAAAGAAAGAAGTCAAAAGACTTCTTTCTTTCTCCAGAATATCAGCCAGTTTCAGGCTTCTCACTCTGATTCTCCACTTCTGAAATGGTGAATCAGAAAGTGAGAATTCTGTCACAGATCGCCAGTGAGGTGTGGAGATCGCACCTTCATAAACTGGCCGTTTCTGTGAAGTCAGTTACAAATTCTCACTGTGCTGAGATAATCAGCGGAGAACATGTTCTCCGCTGATTATCTCAGTTTCATAAACTGGTAAAGCGCTGAGATCAGCGGTGAGACTCGGGATCGCCGCTGATCTCAGTTTCATAAAAGGACACCTTAGAGAAAGAAATCCATTCTGATGCGGCTGTACAGTGCAATATCCACTCACCTGAAAGTTGACATTTGAAGTGGTAAGTGTTGAGGTATCAACTTCATATTGTGCTTTGCCATTCTCATCAGATGTCAGGTTCTGAAGAACCTTCCCGTCCATTTGGAGTTGCACCACCTGGCCACTCTCAGGCTGCCCCTGTGCATTCTCAACAACAATCTGTTGCATGCAGAGGAAAAATGTCACCATATGCTTCAGTTTTACACATGCATTTATCACAATACCTGTTCTATGCAAAATATGCTTTCTCTACACGTTCCATCAAACAATGATATTTGAAAAGATGCTAGGCCATTTTTTAGGTTCTCTGCTTTGCTGTGAGTTCTCACATCATGTATAATCCAGAAACCCAATCTCCCATATTCATCCCTCCTTTCAAGAGGAGCAGCTAGGACTGATGGGTAGACTGTGGGACAGACTGTCTGAGGGTCATGTCAGAGTATGCAAATCTGACTCATGGTGATGAGCAGAAAGTTTTTGCTAGAGGATTACAGTCATACAATTGAGACGTTCTAGGAGTTTAATAATAATAAAAAAAAATAAAAAAAACTCACTAGTAGCCCTAATCTGCCATGACAATGCACAATAAAATGTAACATTTTTAAAAAAGGTTCTTAGTCAATTCAACTCACCCCCACAATATAAGGAATTCCTTTTTTGAAATATGGAAGCATAACCTTATAGTCAAAACGGGCGTGGCCTAGCTGGCTGGTGATCGAGATGGTTTTGGTTTCAGTTGCTTGAATATCTGTCACAGAACACAATACAAATACTCATCAGGAAGGATTAGAGTACAGTCATACGTCTGATGCAGCCCAGTTTAGTTGTTAAATATAGTGAAATTGACTGGTTTTCCCTACTGACCAGCCACAAAGGGCAGTAGGTAAACTGAACACTGTGCAGAAGCCCCTGAAAGATAAGAGTGGGGAGTGCCACTTACTGCACTGTTTATCGACAGGGTTGTGGATGAGATGTTTTTTTCTTTAATCCCTCCCCTAAGATCAGTGCTTGCATTCAGATAGATTGAAGCAATCATTCCTGAACCAAAACTGAAGCCATAAAAAGTAAATATACACATGGATGACATCTTCAGCACCAAACCCTTGAAATATCAATTCTAAACAAACAAACTAAATGACACTATTTAGTTTGTTTGTTTTGAATTGGGTCATTTTGCATTGAATTTCCCTTGCTTGCCCTATGTAAGGACCTGGATCACCTGCCTGCTGGTGGCATTGTGCTTCCCGGTACAGAAGGTTGTAGTTCCAGTGTCCATCAGCAGGTGTCTCCCAGCAGCCAGCAGATCCCAGTTATCAGTCTCCACCTGATGCTGGCTGCTGGGAGGGTATTTAGTCCCTCTTCTGCTGATACAGCTTGCTCCAGTGTTTTGCTTTGCTTGCTGCCAAACACTGCTAGCCGTTATCTTGTTCCTGCTCTTTAATAATGCTCTCTGCTTAGTACCTTTACCCTGAACCCTGCTGCCTTGTTCCTTCTCCCCTTTGTTCCTGATCCCAGTTTTGGTTTCTCCCTTCAAAATGTTCCCTGCACCTCCAGTTTTCCTGTGTTCTCCATTTGTATACACTATATATATAGTTATTTCGATGGTTAGGATTTCTGTTAGGTCATTTAGTTAAGTATGTGGTCACTGGGTTTTTGGTTCACTTATACATTTATGTTTGCTGGTATTTGGATGTCTTATTTTACGATTAAGAAGTTCAATATGGTTTGGTCCCAGTTTCCTAAGTGTAGCCACACATATCTGGCTCCGATTCCAGAAACCCAAGTTTAAAATTATAAAACATGAGTAAATAAATCGCACAATTTTCAATGTCCCCCCCTCCCCATCCCAGCACTTAAACTTTTAACTCATTAACTTTAGTTTACATTGTTTGATAGATCCATGCTTCTTGATATTTTGCTTTTGAGTTGGAGAAGGAAGAAGACATAATACACACAAAAGTACCAAAAGTATTGATGAATACAAAAGAAACATGAACTGAAAGAAATATATGAGCTGTGGCAGGACCAAAAAGATTACATATTCTCCCCATCCCCTCCACTCCCCAATCCCTCCCCCCCCCTTTTTTTTTCCCAGGCACACACCATACACCCCCACTCACATGACGGAATACCCAGTGAACCTCCAACAAAAGATTTGACGTGCATCACCTCCCCTTCAACTACCCCACCTGTCTATCCCCAGACATTTCCCTTTACACTCTCACGCTCGACTCTGATACCACTAAGATCAAACCTACCGCCAATTCTAATGCCGCGTACACACGGTCGGACTTTTCGTCTACAAAAGTCCAACGGACGCTGACGGACTAAAGCTGGCTGGTAATCCGATCGTGTGTGGGCTTCTCCGGACTTTCAACTGACTTTTTTAGCCTCAAATCCGACGGACTTTAGATTTGAAACATGCTTCAAATCTTTACGTCGTAAGTACGACGGACCCAGAAATCCGCTCGTCTGTGTGCTAGTCCGACGGACAAAAACCCATGCTAGGGCAGCTATTGGCTACTGGCTATGAACTTCCTTATTTTAGTCCGGTGTACGTCATCACGTACGAATCCGTCGGACTTTTGTGTGGTCGTGTGTAGGCAAGTCCGTTCGTAAGAAAGTCTGCCGCAAGTCCGCCGAAGGTACGTCGGAAGTCTGTCGGACAGGCTGTCGGACTTTTGTAGACGAAAAGTCCGACCGTGTGTACGCGGCATTAGAGTCGATAACACGAGAACCTAAGGTTACCCTTCTCGGTTATTCTACAATACCCATTATCTAACGCACTGTATAGCCTTACTACCACACAACGGAATATTAGAAACTGACTCCATATTAAACCTTATACAGCTTGTAAGACTCTTGTGTACTATTCCACATCTTTATATGTACAATAACTCTCTCTCTTTTCGCTTTGATGGCGGCTGCGCCCGCACATATGTATTTCAATGTGCTCGTTTCTACTTCTTTTTTTTTTCTGTTACCACTGTTTAAAGACTCAATAAAAACTTTTACAACAACAAAAAAAAAGAAGTTCTTTATTATAATATGGTCTGATCTCAGTTTTCTAAGTGTAGCCACACATATCTGGCCCCAATTACAGACACCCTTGTAATTGTGGAAACCCAAGTTTAATATTATAAAAAATGAGTGAATAATTGCACAATTTTCAATGTCCCCCATCCCAGCACTTAAACTTTTAACTTTTTCGTTTACATCATTGGATAGATCCAAGCTTCTTGATATTTTGCTTTTGAGTTGGAGAAGGAAGATGACATAATATACACGAAATTACCAAAAGTATTGGGACACCTGCCTTTACACGCACATGAAATTAAATGGCATCCCAGTCTTAGTCCGTAGGGTTCAATATTGAGTTGGCCCACCGTTTGCGGCTATAACAGCTTCAACTCTTCTGGGAAAGCTGTCCACAAGGTTTAGAAGAGTGTCTATGGGAATGTTTGGCCGTTCTTCCAGAAGCACAATTGTGAGGTCAGGCACCGATTTGGACGAGAAGGCCTGGCTTGCAGTCTCCGCTCCAATTCCTCCCAAAAGTGTTCTATCAGGATGAGGTCAGGACTTTGTGCAGGCCAGTCAAGTTCCTTCACCCCAAATTTGCTCATCCATGTCTTTATGGACCTTGCTTTGTGCACTGGTTCATTTGGGGGGGATTATGGTGTGTGGTTGTTTTTTCAGGGGTTGGGCTTGGGTACTCTTAAGGCGTCAGCATACCAAGACATTTTGGACAATTTCATACTTTGTCTGAACAGTTTGGGGATGGCCCCTTCCTGTTCCAACATGACTGCGCACCAGTGCACAAAGCAAGGTCCATAAAAGACATGGATGAGCGAGTTTGGGGTGGAAGAGCTTGACTGGCCTGCACAGAGTCCTGACTTCAACCCAATAGAACACCTTTGGGATGAATTAGTGCGGAGACTGCGAACCAGACCTTCTCGTCCAACATCAGTGCTTGACCTCACAAATGCGCTTCTGGAAGAATGATCAAACATTCCCATAGACACACTCCTAAACCTTGTGGACGGCCTTCCCAGAAGAGTTGAAGCTGTTATAGCTGCAAAGGATGGGCCAACTCAATTAACTTTACGAACTAAGACTGGGATGCCATTAAAGTTCACGTGTTTTTAAAGGCAGGCATCCCAATCATTTGAGCAATATGTTGTAGGTTGGTATGTTGGCCACTGCCACCTTACTAGGCTTCTTTTCTTAACCCTTTATCCATCTCAACTACCAATTTTTAATTTTTTTTTTTTATTAAAATAAGAGAAAGAAGGTGTATGTAGTTGCATGTGATGCCAATAAATGCAATATATGTCTAGGCATTTAGAGAACAGATTTCGGCCAAGTGAAAAATCAGTTTCAGAAAGGATTGGTTTGCTCCATCTGAAGTTCTGTCCGAAGGCAACGGTCATATGGCCAGTTATAATGGAAAGCAAGAAGTGTGCTTACTATTATGAGCTTTTTATTTTTAGGGCTCATTCACATGGGCACTCCGCTCTGTACAGTGTGAAGAGCCGTTTGTTTATCTTTCTGTACCAACTTCGAGCTGCAGGCAGCCAGCCCATAGAAGTGAATGAATATGCATTGGCTGTAAAGGCTTACCCACGTTGGCCTACACGCCAATACCATATACATATCTTTAATGCATCATGTCAGGTTTTATCAGATCAGCACACAAATACGTCCTTTGTAGGCAAGGTTGTCTGTGCCATTTGCAGAGTGCAGTTCTGGTGACCACCGCTGCTTGTGTATTCTGCCATGACTTTTTTAAAGGATCACTGAAGTTATTTATTTATTTTTTAAAAAAACAAACATATCATACTTACCTCCACTGTACAGCTCGTTTTGCACAGAGTGGCCCCAAACCTGGTCTTCTGGGGTCCCTCGGCGGCTCTTTCAGCTCCCCCCCCCCGCAAGGACTCAAAACTTTCATGCGAGCTCTCTCGTGTGGTGTTGAGTGCTTGCGGGCGCGCTCCCTTGATACAGCGGGCGGCCATAGCCGCTCACTGTATCACTCGGCCCCGCCCCCCAGCGCGCCGCGTCATTGGATGTGATTGGCAGCAGCGCGAGCCAATGGCTGCGCTGCTTTCAATCCATCCAATCTAGCCAATCAACGACCAGGCTGAGCGGCGAAGAGGAAAAAGGGGTGGGCTGGGGAGGGGGCGGTATTGTCTGATGTTTTTTCACCTTAATGCATTGAATGCATTAAGGTGAAAAAACTTTTACCTTTACAACCCCTTTAATTTGTGAAAGGCTTTAACCCAATTATGGAGCTACAACATTAACACTTATGGCAAACCATTCACTTACTTGTCCCCTGTTCTGTAAGAGTGGCCTGGATATTAAATGCCATCTGGTATCCTGAGCGGTCAAGCTGGAATGTGGAGAGATCAACGCTTCCTTTAAATGTACCTTCAGAATTAGTCTATTGGGAAGAGAAGGAAAAGAAAAAAAAGTCAGAACCAAAGTTGTGCCAAGAATAAAAGGTTGAGTCATAAATAAAATGGAAACTAGGATCAGAGGGGCACCTAGAATAGGCAATGAATGAAAAGAAAAAATGGTAGGCACATTGTTTAATAGCAATAAAAAATAAAAGAAGTATAACATGGCTGATCATCTCACTTTAGGTCTTGTACAAATGGGCTTCAGCCTAAGAGCCAATTGTGAGTGCCTAAGGAAGGTCAGACAAGCTGAAACACCACCTGAAGTCTAACATCACCTTACACAGCCAGCACCAATTTCCCTGTCAGAACTGTTTGCAAAAGAACTGGCAGATCTGCTAATGCAACGGAAGCGCTGATTGGCATATAGGCATTCACCAATGCAAATGTGAATGCGTACGGGTGAACGGTTGCAAGGGCTAATGTTCAATTGCGCAAAGCACGAGCAACTGATTCTGGTGCCCAGTGGCCTATTTAAAGCTAGCAGCATGACCACTAGTCGCTGGATGATCTTTAGTGCCCCCATGTGTTCCTGTTTCTGCCATTATTGGATTCCCCATTACCGATCTGGCTTGCCTTTGACCTGTCTTTTCTCCATTCCTGGCTTTGATTCTCGGCTTGCTACATTGACTTCGCTTCTGCCTGCTGATCTGTGTATGACCTCTGGCTTGCTCTTCTTACTCCACTGTTGCCAGATTCCCAGTGTATGACCCCCGGCTGACTCCTGACTCTGCTTGCCGCTTTACTCCTGGCTGATATTCCTTGCATGACTACTGGCCTGGCTCCTGACTCTGCTCCTGGATCTCCTCTCTGCCAAGTCTCACATCCTGCCCATCAGCTGCCATCCAGCGGACATCTCATCACTCCACCCTGTCACAGCTGGCAACCCCTGCTTCTTTGAGCATAGCACTCCCCGTTGCCACCTTCAGGGCGCTCTGTCGCAAGAGAAGCCCTCAGCACTTTGGCCTCCGACCAGTTACGCAACAGTCCCAAACTGAGGGCGCTTTAAAAAGCAGCCATGCTCCACCCATGGTCCATCTGATGTGGCCCCAAAAGCTGAAGCCTATCACAACCCACATAGCCCCCTACGTGTGCACGCCACTCTACTCCATAATCCCAGAGACAGTCATACATTAGCTGTTGTGGCCGGATCCCTGCTCCCTTTACACACAGACACGGGGAGAGGATCCTTTAGCAGAGTGGATTACATCTAGTGGCATCCATACAAGGGTTCTGAAGGTGGATTCTCACAATTGTGTGATTAGCGTGGTGTAATTCCGGGAACATGTGCCTGCATTATGTGTCATTTTATCTTTGCTTAATAAAAATGTTTATTGCACTACTAGGCGCTTTCATGGTATGTTTGTTTAGATTGTCCACAGTTCTTGTTTTGCAATTCAAGAGATGGCTGCAAAGACCCCGATACTGTATAGTAATGGCTGCAACATTGGTTCAGAGCTTTTTTGGCTGGTCACAGCTGAGCAAGAGTGGGATTAATGGTGATCTGGTTAATAAAATGTGATTTTTGTAATTAAAGCGGAAGTAAACCGCGGCAATTAAAAAAATCCTGCAAAGTAAAAGGTGCTAGTATACATCGCATACTAGCACATTATGAAATACTTACCATAGAACAAAGCCCCGCACTACCGCACTGTGAGCTCCGACAGACGGTTTTATCTTTACCTGATCTTCCTTCCAGGTTCGCATCCTCCGGCCGTCTGATTGGCCACGCCTCAATGACAACACTCCCGTGCGCATGCACGGGAGTCACGGACCACCACACGGAGCTCTGAGGGGATGGCACAGGTATACCGTCCATACAGAACGCATGTGTGAATGTTTAGGAGATATTCATAGTACCTACAGGTAAGCCTTATTCTAGGCTTACAGTACCTGTAGGTACAAGTTTACAGAATGGCTTTACATCCACTTTAAAAGAGTAAACATCCAACAGGGATTGGTCCCGTGGAAAAAACGATCCCAATTGTTTAACCACTTCAGTACAGGGCATTTTCACCCCCTTCCTGCCCAGACCAACTTTCAGCTTTCAGCACTGTTACAATTGAAAATGACAATTGCACGGTCATGCAACACTATACCCATATGAAATTTTGATAATTTTTTTTCCCCAAAAATAGAGCTTTTTGGTGATATTTGATCATCTCTGCGGTTTTTATTTTTTGCGCTATAAACAAAAAAAGAGCAACAATTTTGACAAAAAGAAAAACACAATATTTTTTACTTTTTTCTATAATAAATATCCCATTAAAAAAAACAATTTTTTTCCTCAGTTTAGGCAGATACGTATTCTTCTACATTTTTTTTTTTCAAAAATATCGCAATAAGCGTATATTGATTGGTTTGCACAAAAATCATTGGAATCTACAAAATAGGGGATCCATTTATGGCATTTTTATTGTTATTTTTTTTTTACTAGTAATGGTGGCGATCTACGATGTTTATCGTGACTGTGAGATTGCGGCGGACACTTCGGACACTTTTGACACTATTTTGGGACCATTTATACAGCGATCAGGGCTATAAAAATACACTGATTACTGTGTAAATGTGAGGGCAGGGAAGGGGTTAACACTAGGGGGCGATCAAGGGGTTAAATGTGTATCCTAGGGAGTGATTCTAACTGTAGGGGGAGGAGACTCACAAGGGGAGGAGACCGATCGGTGTTCCTCTGTACTGGAAACACACCACCGGTCTCCTCTCACCTGACAGTATGTGGATCTGTGTGTTTACACGCCCTAGAGGCTCAGGAAGTAAAAGACGTCATATGATGGCGGCCCGGAAGGATAAAGGGTTCCTGCTGCTGTCATATCACTATGTGGTTAAAATGTTAAAAATGCTATTCAAAAAAAAAAAAATTATAAATCCTGAACCATTTCATTGCATTGTTGCCCGCGACCAGTTACCAAATCACTTATTTTCTTTTCTAAATAAAAATAACAAATCAAACCTTTACTAACATGTTATGCGTAAGGTTTTGCACAGAGCAGCCCCGATCCTCCTCTTCTGGTGTGCCCCGCCGGCGCTCCTTGCTCCTCCTTCATTGGGTACCCCCACAGAAAGCCGCTTTCCAAGGGGACACCTGTGCATTCTCATTCGAGTCCTGCTGCTGTGTCCACTGACAGACAGCAGGACTAGGCCCCGCCCCCCTCATCACAGGATTTGATTGACAGCAGCGTGAGCCAATGGCTCCTGCTGCTATCAATCTGTCCAATAAGGAGAGAGACAGCGGCTGGCGCTGCTGGGCTCCTGCACACCGCTGGATTGGATCGGGCTCAGGTAAGAAAAAAAAAAGTGGGTGTGGGGGGGGGGGGGGGGTTTGCGGGTCAGCTGCAGCACAGAAGGTTTTTTACCTTAATGCATAGACTGCATTAAGGTGAAAAACCTAGAGGCTTTACAACTACTTTAAGTGGCCTGCGCTCTTCAAAAGCTTGAGAACCCTTGGCTTTCAAGGTTTTAAGACCTTTGAAGCAAACGGGAGGTTTTGCAACAGCTTGCTGTACATCACTGTTTATATAAACACGCACATCGGCAAAAATCAAAGTTTATATTGCAAGGAACCATTCAGACCACAATGCAGTGCACATGTTCTACATAAAGGAGTGTTTTGTTATGCCGTGTACACACGAGCGGACTGAACTCCGAAGGACTTTTCAACTGACTTTTGACGGAGTTCTGTCGAAATGGACTTGCCTACACATGATCACACCAAAGTCAGACGGATTCGTACGTGATGACGTACACCGGACTAAAATAAGGAAGTTCATAGCCAGTAGCCAATAGCTGCCCTAGCGATGGTTTTCGTCTGTCGGACTAGCATACAGACAAACAGATTTTTCGACTGGACTCGAATTCGTCGGAAAGACTTGAAACATGTTTTAGATCTAAAGTCTGTCTGATTTTCGACCAAAAAGGTCCGCTGAAGGTCCGATGAAGAAGGTCCACATACGGTCGGATTGTCCGATGGATTTGTTCCAATGGACCAGTTCGGTCGAAAAGTCTGGTCGTGTGTACACGGCATTAGGCAGCCCGTTCATTTTTAATGAGTTGTCTTACACAAACAGTTGTTGCATGATTCCCCCCCCCCACACACTGCACATGTATTCTCTGTGGTGGGCTACAACACAGGACCATTGCAGCATGCTGAAGATGTGCAACTTTGAATGACGTTGTACATCCACCCCGATTTGTGTCATTACAAGGTACAGTGTGAATGATTGTTAGGGGTTGATGTGGCACATGATCTTAATGGATCAGAATCATAAAAACACAACTATTTTGGAAAGTAAAGGAGAGAAATGTAGGCGAATGGAAAAGTTTAACATTTGCTAGTATGATTGCAGTTGGATCTCACCGTTCCAGTGAATGGCACACAGATACCATCAGGACTCCTATTGCAGGCGTTTCCTATGTAATAGTAAGCTGGCGGTCTGCACAGTCTGCCCGATATTTTCCCTGGGACCCCCTGATCATATGTGTACCTGGGGGAAAGAAATACATAATAAGACTTAGTTCTGCACACCGATTTTGAAAGGTTTCTGTTGACAGGTTAAAACCAATCTGTGTTCAAATATTTCTAAACACAAATTTAGGAGAACCAATAAGCGTCCCGTCCCCCTCACTAGGGCTGTCTGGTGCAGATGGTCTGGAGATTGGCAGTGTGGAGGTCAGCCACAGATCTTTGCAATTTCAGGGAAAAGGGTGATGGCTGGGGGTGGAGGGGGTGGAGGGGGGGGGGGTCAAGTTCATATCTTGCATGAAACTATTGAAAAATGTGGGTATTTTAGTAATTGTCCTCTACCTGCTACTTTGTCTAGACAGCCTGGCCTATTAAAGTTAAAAAAAAAACAAGAAACTTACTGCCTAGATTTAAGAAAAAGAAAATGCAGTCACCATAGTCTTGCACAGGGGGTGTGCCGGGTGTGCCTGGGCACACCCCCAATTACTACACGCAGTGCCGATTCCCCTACTGCCTAGGCTTCTCCCTGTGTTGGCCCCCCTGCTCCGCTGGCTTCCCTCCTCTCCCCCAGCTGCTGCAGGGGACGTTTCAGGATGGAGAGTGCAAATTTACCAGCGCCTTCCTTTTCTAAAGGAAGGCACTCACTGGGGTGGTTTTACTAAAGGCAAATAGACTGTGCACTTTGCAAGAGCAGTTGCTCCAGAGCTTCGTAAAAGAGCAGAAGCTCTGCTGACTTCTATCATTTAATCATGTGCAAGCAAAAATGCATTTTTTTAATAATTTTTCTTGCACGTGATGGTTTGTTTTTTTGCAAAGTGAAGCTTTACCTCATTTACTAAGCTCTGGAGCAACTGCACAGTCCATTTGCCTTAGTAAATCAACCCCATTGTGTTCATTTATACATGAAGCACAGTAAACAGTTTACTATGCTTCAGTTTGTAAAATGAACAGGAAGCCGCTCAGCACAGAGCATTTCCCATTCATTCACTGTCCTGTGCAGCTGAGGCTGCAGAGAAAGGCATGCGTGTTTGAGCTTTGGGGTGCACACCCTAATGCAATAGGCAGCAAACACCTATGGCAGCCACACATTTAAAATTGCAGCCCAGCAATTCTTAGATGTTTGTTTTTTAGATTTACTACTGTTTTAACATCTACTGCACCCAAGATAAATAAAGTTGGGAAAAGAAGAAATTAAGACAATGAAGGACAATGGGGAACACAAAGGAACATCTATCCAAGATTCTAATATGAGATAAACTGAAAATGAACAGGCTTCATGTAATTTGATCCTCAAGAGTTTACTGCTGCCCTCTGATGACCTCTACTATCCATGAAGACATTGATAGGTAAATAAGCATGGATTAGGATGCAATGACCAGTGTAGCACCCTCTACCTTACATAGGTAGGTCGCTAGAGTAGTGTTTGTTTGTACAGTCAGTGCAGGTAAATTTTAGGCAGGACTAGCTGTGAGCTATGCCTGTTTGTTTTTGATCTGGGGGCTGGGGAGTGGTTTAGTGTAGCAGCAGGTGACTAACCAGTACTTTATCTCTCTGGTGCCTCCTTTGTTTCCAGAGGGTTCTGGAAAAGAGGCAGGGCAGAGGATGAGAGTGGCATGGAGTATATCTGGGAGCCCTGACCAATCCCTCAACTAGGATTGGCAGGGGGCAGGCCTATATATATATATATATACACACGGTCAGCCTGCTGGGGAGGAGTTGTCGCGTGGAAGAACGAAATGATGGAGTGTTAGACTGTTGTGGCCCTTGAGGGAACCCCCTTTCTGGGGGGGGGTGAACTCGGGTCTGGAGCCTCTCTACGCGGTGATTGAGAGGTGTCCTGGAACAGGAGCAGGACAGTGGGGAGCACTGCCGGGCAAGTCATTCAGGAGGGATCTATTCCGGGGTCGGTGAGTGAGAAGCACAGTGAGAAGCTCTGGGAGAGACATGCCAGAATTTGATGTGAAGCCAGAGGGAGAGACTGTGGTGTCGTTGGAGTCAAGTTGCGGCAGCCAGGAGGGTTGGCAGGATTTGGACTCTCTGGGGTCAGTAGTCCAGAAAGTTTGTTAGCACACTGTCCTTTTCCATCGATAATGGTTGCTACAACAGAGGGGACTGCAGACCCCTGCCAGCAAATGGCTACTAGTAAAATGTTGGGACTTCTTCAGAGTGAGGCCTAACAAAGTGCCAACGGTGACAAGAATCTAAGATTGTACAGTGGAGAAAGCAAAGTCATCTTAAGTAGTGTGCTGGGGGAGTGTGAAGTATGGGAGACTGTCAAATTTAGATTTAACCAAATAAGATTCTTCATCTGGGCATCCCATGTCCCTTTCCCCATCCAAGTTTAATCCCCTAAATAAAACAAAACAAACAAGCTAAAGACTGTTCGACTGGCAAAGTGTGTCTGAAATGAATGTCTGGCCAGGCAGGGTGATGTGTGGAACTAGAACACGCAGTGACCCCATGGGGGCACCGCTACACAAGTGTCAAGAGCCAAATAAATGCACATTCAAAAAAAAAAGGGAAAAAAAAATTCCTTTTAACTACAATTGTCTTGGTTAACCTACCTGGCATTCACCTCAATGGAAACATTCTTGTCCAGGATGGTCACACTATTGGGAGCTTTCAGCATTAGGCTAAACTTGGGCAAAGCTGGAACAAGAAAAAAAAAAAAAAAAAAGTTACCGGTATTTATCTTTAAACTTTGGGGTCTATTAACTTCAGGGGGAATTCACGCATCAGTGGCAACCCAAAAGCCAAATGAAAAAAAGCAGCTAGGGTTGAACAAGTAGAAAAGATTTCAGAAAGTAACAAAAGGCTGAAGGAGAGCACAGAGTTGTCAGTGATGGGGGAGGAGGCAAACCCAGAGGCAAGTCTGCCATGATGTGCAATGGAAAAAGCTGCCACAGGATTCCCAACAGTACTCAAAGAAGAAATCACCAGTCATACATACCATACTGCTCAGCCTTGATAAATTGATAAACTGAGTCACCAGGCCGTCTTTTAGCGATGATCTGATAATTTCCAAGATCCGGGTCATCAAGCATGGTGAAACTTTTGTACAGGAAGGATCCCATTGTACTCTGATTCGGCCATTGATGTATCCGATTCCCAGCTGGATCCTAAAATGGCAAATTCAAGCAGTTATACAAATTCTGTAAAGACTGAACGAGAGACGCAGCAACTGATTTACTCTAAGACCATAGATAACATAATCAGTTATTAGGCAACATTAATTAGGATATTGGGAGACGAGCATCAACAGCAGATACACTCAAGGCACCCAGAAACACATTTTGTGATCATCATGTCATGGGACAAGCCTTTTCTGTGCTTCCAAATGTAGTTGAAATAAATATTTTGTTGACTGTCTTTTAGGAGGATAAACTGAACACATTTAACATTATCTGGCCTCCATGGGTAAACCACTGTATGCTTCTAGCCTTTAACCTCCATTCACTTATTAGGGAATAGGTCCATATCTTTCTTTGACAACAGGTTCCCTACCTTATTAGGGACCGGTAAGTCACTTTCCTCTTTATATTGCAGTCTTCCTTCACTCCCCTCCTTGTGATGTTATACAGTGGCGGCTGGTGTTTTTTGTTGGGGGGGCAGAAAACAACCACTCCCAGCGGGTGGGTGGCAATGGCACTATCCCACGCCGCCGCTCGGTTCAGCGCTTACCCAGTCTAGGTGGCGGGCTGTGGGCAGCGGCTCCGGTGGCTTTTGCCGTGTGTCCCTCCTCTTCCTCCATTCTAGGCATCCAATAGGATCGTCTGACATTTTGGCTAATCGGGAAACGGGTCTCACGACCCGCTTCTTGATTGGCGAGGAGATTTAGTATGAAAATTGTTACATAGTTAGTAAGGTTGGATAAAGACACCAGTCCATCCTGAGTGAGTGTGGGTGCATGTCTACAATTGTCCATATACCTGTACATTGTGTCTAATTAAGATACTCCTTTATTATATATTTATGGTACCCATATAGTGCCATTAATTTATGCAGCACTCCACACATACATCGCACCCTACCCTCAAGGAGCCCACAATCCAAGGTCCCCAACT